>NW_004444012.1:8204871-8213218 GCF_000243295.1 Trichechus manatus latirostris
TGAGTGTTGTTTGCTTGATATATTTTTTTCCATCCTTTGAGTTTTAGTTTGTTTGTGTCTTTAAGTCTAAGGTGTGTCTCTTGTAGGCAGAATATAGACAGATCGTGTTTTTTAATCCAATCTGCCACTCTGTCTCTTTATTGGTGCATTTAGTCCATTTACAATCAGCGTAATTATTGATAGGTATGAGTTTAGTGCTGTCATTTTGATGTCTTTTTTGTGTGTGTTGTTGACAGTTTCTGTGTTCCACTTAATTTTCTGTGCTGAGTCATTTTTCTTTATGTATTTTCTTTTCATTTTTTTCATTGTTGTAGATTTAGTATTTGCTGAGTCTTTACGTTTTTCTTGTTTTTTATTTTGATGTGTAGGATTGTTAGTTTCCTTTTTGGTTACCTTAATATTTACCCCTATTTTTCTAAATTTAAACCGTCTTTTATTTCTTTATACAGCCTTGTCTTCCTCTCCATATGAAAAATCTATGACTGCATTTTTTAGTCCCTCTTTTTTGTTTTAATGTTGTCATCTTTTACATATTGACCTATCTATTTCCCTATTTTCAGCATTTTGCCTTTGATTTGTTTTTGTGTCTTCCCTATCTGGGTTAATATCTGGTTGCTCTGTCCTGTGTTCTAGTCTTGGGTTGTTATCTGAGGTTATTGGTTTTCTAACTGAAGGACTCCCTTTACTATTTCTTGTAATTTTGGTTTTTGCAAATTCCCTAAACTTCTGTTTATCTGGAAATGCCCTAATTTCGCCATCATATTTGAGAGAGAGTTTTGCTGGCTATATAATTCTTGGCTGGCAATTTGTTTCCTTCAAGGATTTATATATGTCATCCCATTGCCATCTTGCCTGCATGGTTTCTGCTGAGTGGTCTGAGCTTAGTCTTATTGACTCTCCTTTGTAGATGACTTTTCGTTTATCCCTAGCCGCTCTTAAAATTCTCTCTTTATCTGTAGTTTTGGCAAGTTTGATTATAATATGTCTTGGTGACTTTCTTTTGGGATCTACCTTGTATGTGGTTTGATGAGCATCTTGGACAGTTATCTTCTCATCTTGAAGATATCAGGGAAGTTTTCTGCCAACAAATCTTCAACAGTTCTCTCTGTATTTTCTGTTCTCCCCCATTCTGGTACTCCAGTCACTCGTAGGTTATTCCTCTTGATAGAGTCCCACATAATTCTTAGAGTTTCTTCATTTTTTTAAATTGTTTTATCTGATTTTTCCTCTGATAAGTTGGTGTCAAGTGCTTTATCTTCAATCTCACTAATTCTGACTTCCATTGCCTGAATTCTGCTCCTGTGACTTTCTATTGAGTTGTATAATTCTGAAATTTTACTGTTAATCTTCTGGATTTCTGTTTGTTGTCTCTCTAAGAATCTTGCAGCATGTTAAATTTGTCATTTTGCTTTTCTATAGTCTTCTTAAATTCCTCTATTGCTTTGTCTGTATGTTCCTTGGCTTATTCTGCATTTTGACTGATCTCCTTCCTGATATCTTGAAGAGTTCTGTATATTAATCTTTGGTATTCTACCTGCAGTAATTCCAAGAAGTTCTCTTCCTTTGGAAAATTTCTTGATTCTTTGTTCTGGGAGCTTGCTGAAGCCATCATGGTCTGCCTCTTTATGTGATTTGATATTGACTGTTGTCTCCGAGCCATCGATAAGTTATTATATTTATTCTATGTTTCAATCATTAATAAGTTATTATATTTATTCATTTTATGTTTGCTTACTGTGCCCTAGCTTCTTGTTTTGTTTTGCTTGATATGCCCAAATAGGCTGTTCGTGTGAGCTAGTTTTACTATTGGTGTCTTTGAAGGTCTAACATCCTGTCACCAGGTAGTTAGATCTGTTACTAGGTATGTGAGCCCAGGATTCTGTTTACTTTTCTTGTATGGATTCAGCTCAGGTGTCCAGGTTGATGGTCACCAAATGTGTGTTGCAGGCTCTCACCTACAGTCCTAGATGGGCAGGGGTGATTGGTGTAGGCACAGGTATCTGGCTGCAGTAGGGGGTCACGTGCTGAGCAAGGCAGGGGGCTGATGGCTGACCCTGAGTGTCTGGGAGGAAAGTATGTCCCTGTTCCCCAGAGTGCCTAGGTGGGTTAGTTTTATAGCTGGACTATGGGCACCCAATGCTGTTGACTGTAAGGACTGGGAGGCATCACTTATTCCTGGACCCCTGTCATGTGTGGCTAGATGGCATGGGTGGAGCCACCAGTCCTCAGGCCCCTGATGTGGGTCAGTGAAGACCCTGCTTAATGGGCAGAGTGGTGTCAAATGTCATGAACCTGCCACTCCACCATATAGCTGATATAGTTGAAGTTAGATTTCAGGTATATACCCTGTTGTACTGTGCTAATGAGGGCCTACGCTGTCGAAATGGACCTATACAGGTCTGTGCAGGGTTGAAAGGCATTCAAAGTCCATGGACCCCCATATGCCTGTGCCGAGGCAAGGGAGCTGTGCTTAACCTGAGTTCCTGGCTTAGGGGAGCTGGCAGATTATTTATTCCTGTTTATTAATTTATTCCCTCTCCAAGGTCAGCAGAATGGCTCAGGGTGCCTGACGGGTCCTTACGTCCAGCCCAGGGGATGCGACAATGGTTGAAGGCAGCCTGGGATCCAGTGCAGAGCGGGAAGGGGGCAGGTAAATGAGAAGGAGGTTTTTCCCAAAGGAGGTGTTTTTTGATCCTCACGGTAGATTAGACACATGTACTTATCTTTTGCTGATTGAGTGCCGCTTTTCACTGTTTCTGGGAGCTTGAGCAGCCTCTCTGCCGCTCAGTCTCTCCTGATGTGGAAAATGTGTGCCGAGTGCCACTGCTTGCCTCACCGCATGCACTGGCTGCAGCTACAAGTTCCTGCTAGGTCAAGTTTGGTAACTCCTCACTGCTTCGGAACCGTCTCCCCCTCCCCCTGCCACTTGGTCCGATTCCTCAACTTTGTCTTTAATGTTCAGTGCTCCTAGATTGTCATATATAATCGATTCATTTGTTTTTTCACGTCTTTGTTGTAAGAGGGACCACAGGAAGTGTCTGACTACTCCACCATCTTGGCCCCTGGATTCTAGTTTCTTAAAGTGTATATAGCAATTTTGGTAAGATCAACTTAATTCAACAGAAATAACAGGTTTTAGATAAAACTTATTAAGTTGCCAGAGCTTCAGATGGAGGAACATTATTGTGATTCTTTATTGAGAAACTCTATCATAAAACAAGTATGGAGCTACCACTTCTCCCTGCAAATTTTATAAAATAGGTCAGGAGCTGCTACTTTTTCCTCCAAATTTCATAACACAGGTCAGGAGCTGCCACTTCTTTCTGAGAATTTGGCAAAACAGATTGGGAGCTACCACTTTCCCCTGCAAATTTGGCAAAACAGAGCACTATTTTCCAAGTTTTCTCTGAGCCAGAAAAAGAAACCTAACGAGGAATGCCACAGGGTTTGGACAGTGTTTTGCTGAGACCAATGTGTACCTTCGTTGCACGAGAGTTTGCTTGTGGGTAGCAGGCAGCCTAGCACTCTAGCCTGTCTTGTGACTACCTTATCCTGTCAGAAGAGTCTTTTACACTCGTGATGATGCTGGCAACCACCCTAATGGCTTTTACTGGTCAACCCGTGCCAAAATTTTTGTGGCTTATAGTGGCTCAGAGTTCTTTGAAAACAGAATTACCTCTTTAATGTTTCAAACGCCTGAATCTGGACCTAAACTGCAGTTCTCCAAGAATTACTAGATATTACTCTTAAACAAATGATCAAGCAAAAATTTAAGAAAGATTCTCCTTAATCAAACAACCAGTTTTTCAAACAAATTTGCCAAAGAAAATTTAAGAAAACATTAGGAAAATAACAAAAAGAGCAAGCAAACACTCATTTTCTGAGAGCACTCACCCTGTCAGTGTCAAAGGGACTTGGAGTGTGAATGTTTGGGTCCAGAAGATAGGACCTCCTTTTAACTGGCTTGTGCCCCACAGTCCAGGTCTCCTTGAGGTCGACTGGATTCATGGTTTTAGAATCTCTGCAACTATACCGTTAACTCTTATAGGGTGAAAACACCGCAAAGTTTAGTAAAGCAAAAAGAAAGGTTTTATTCAGCATATATTTAAAGAGGCAAAAGTAGGAAAGGGACAAGCATACTGCCAGAGCCATGTCTGTCCAAGTCTCTGTTCCTAGTTCTTAAGGATGCATCTTAGCAGGTTGCATTCCAGGATCTCTTGAACGTTCTCCATTCTCTGGATACACACACTTACACATTCACACAACCTAATCCGGTGTACCAACTTAACAGGTAATGAGCCTTTTATGCCCTCAGTGGTCAATTTCTCCTGCTTCTTGGGACTCTTCTAAAGCCTTACCTAGGCACTTACCAAACAACCCAGGTGTGTTTTCTGTCTCTTACAGAGCCATCATTTGGATCCCAGGAGGGATTGACTTTCAGAGTTACTCCAAGGTCTCCAGAGGAAATCTCCTGGTGGTGCCAGACATTGGGGCCATTCTGTTTTCTGATCCACCTCAGGATCCGAGCAGATGGCTCCTGGCTGGCTCATCAGAAATGTTACTGGGTATAAACCCCAGGTTCTTACTCAGCAGGACTTGTATTGGTAATAAACAAGAGACCAAGGTGGGAGAACAGGAAATAGAGTCAGTCAGAGCTGCTGCTGCCAAGACTGCTCGCCAAGGGTGGGCAGGCAAGTTACTTTTAAAGGGGTTTTCAAGTAGGGAGTTCATACAAGTTACATCAGCAACATTCTTAATCATACTACGCAGGCACAATGGAGTTACATATAACCTCCAAGCAAAAGCAGGATTCAAATATAAATCTGGGTGGGGGGAGCCTAGCAAAGGAAACAATTTTTCAGTACGACACTGTAGGGGAGGAAGCCAGGTAAGGAATACAGCACTCTGCAGGCTCTGTCTCACTACAAAAGTCCCCGAGGGGGAGGTTATTTTGATCCTGCATGGTAGGTTAGACGGTTGCACTTAACTTTTGCAGATTCAGCGCCACTTCTCCCTGGCCCTACAGGCTTGTGCAGACTCTTCACAGCCTGTTCTCTCCCGATGTGATAAAACACGTCCCGAGCACTACTGCTTGCCTCGGCCCGGGTGCACCAGCCCATCCCGCCTTCAGGGTTCCAGCTAGCTCAAGTCTGGTGCTTCTTCACTGCTTTTGAACTGTCTCTCCGTCCCCCTGTGGCTCAGACTCCTCAGCTTTGTCTTTGATGATCAGGGTTCCTAGATTGTCATAGATAATCCATTCACTTGTTTTTTCAGGTCTTTGTTGTAAGAGGGACCACAGGAAGCATCTGACTACTCCACCATCTTGGCCCTGTCTCTCACAAGGAAGTACATACAAACATTATGGGCTACATAGATTATCATGGCAGGCAGGCTCAGTTAAGATAAATTACATTTTTTTCTTCAGCATGTAGGCTAGTAAACTGGGTTTGACTGGCTTGAGCCACACCCAGCGCTTTGAGGACAGTGGACTCAAGGGGCAGTTTCCACTTGGTCTGAGCAGCTCTCAATTGAGTCACACCCAGTGCTATCCCACCTCTTTAACATCATAGTGGTAGAATTTACAACACATAGGAAAATCACATCAGATGACAAAATGATGGACAATCACATAATACTGGGAATAATTGCCTAGCCCAATTGATACACATTTTGGGGGGACACAATTCAATCCATAACATTCCACCCTTTGGCCCCCAAAGATTCATGTCCTTGCCACATATAAAACACATACACTCCACCGTATCATAGAAAAAGTCTTAAATCAAATCCAAGTCCAAATTCCAAAAATTCCTCTTCATCTGTGAAATCTAGAATACAAGTTATCTGCTTCCAAAGTATAGTGGTGGAACAGCCACAAGCTAGACACTACCATTAAAAAGGGGACAAACTGGAAGGAAAGAAGGGATAACAGGCACCAAGCAAGTCAGCAGAATACATTAGCCTTCAAGGCCTGAAAATAATCCTCTGTTCTCTGAGACCATTTAGACAATGGCCCTGCCCTTCAGACTCTAGGTATTGGCCACACTCTCTGGATTTTGCACGGAGGCCCCTTGACCCTGGGCTTCAGCTCCGCCTTCCAGGCGCACTGGAAGGGCAACTATGCTCTTTCAGCTTTGGGCAGCCCCATTGTCTTAGTCTATCTGAGTGGCAACTCCACCCTTTGAGACTGAGGCAGCTCTGCTTCCTGTGTTCCTTGTCTCTTCAGCTTCTGCTTCCTGGTTTCTTGGCCTCTCGGCCCCTCCCCTCGGGCCTCACCACCAGCCTCTGTCCTCCTGGGGCAAGTGTTCCAAAGCTCTTTAGCTCCGCCCATAAGTGCTTGGAGGCACCCCACTCCGCCAGGAAGCCTCCCTTGAAAATGCACTCAGCTCTCTCACTATGTGGGTTGGCTCCAGCGCTGTATCGTGCTGGTCTCCTGGTTCCATGGCTGCCATTTCTCTGCTGCTGCTTCTAGTTGTCTGTGCTGTCTCGAGTGTCACAGATCTCCTCAATTCCTTGTCTTTGATGTCCATAATTCCACCAACAGTCTATTCAAGCAAACTAGGCTTTTACTGTTTGGCACTTTAAAACTCTTCCAGACTCTACCCATTCAGATTCAAAACCCCTTCCACATTTTAGGTATCTGTTAGAGCAGCACCCCATTCCCAGTACCAAATTTCTGTCTTAGTTATCTAGTGCTGCTATAACAGAAATACCACAAGTGGATGGCTTTAACAATAGAAGTTTATTCTGTCACAGTCTTGTGGGCTAGAAGTCTGAATTCAGGGCGCCAGCTCTAGGAGAAGACTTTCTTGGTTGTCTCTGGAGGAAGGTCCGTGTCATCAATCTTCCCTGCTCTAGGAGTTTCTCAATACAGGGACCCTGGGTCCAAAAGATGCACTCTGCTCCCAGCACTACTTTCTCAGTGGTATGAAATCCCCCTGTCTCTCTGCTCGCTTCTCTTTTATATCTCAAAAGAGATTGGTTTAAGACACAACTTAATCTTGCAGATTGAGTCCTGCCTCATTAACATAACTACCTATAATCCTGCCTTAGTAACATCATAGAGGTAGGATTTACAACACATAGGAAAATCGCATCAGATGACAAAATGGTGGACAATCACACAATATTGGGAATCACGGCCTAGCCAAATTGATACACATTTTTGAGAGACACAATTCAATCCATAAAATTGAGACATTGAAGTAATCCAGGGAAGAGATGATGATGGTCTGAACTAAATTAGTGGCAGTGGAATGGAGTGAAAGTGGATGGCTTAGGGAAATATTTAATAGCTGGCAATAATAGAATTTGGTGACTATCTGGGTGTGAGAGTTGAGAGAATGAGAGAATGACACTTAGCTGGCTTGGGCAACTACTGGAAGAGTAGTGTTATTTACCCAGGCAGGACTCACAGGAAAAGGAGCAGGTTCCAGTGGAGGGAAGAAGATGGCCTGAAGTGGCCCTCGGACAAGCTAGTGCATTGTGTTATCTGGCCAGAAGTGAGTGGATAGATGACAGCAAGAAACCTCAATAATCGTTGTTTAGCAAACAGTTACTGGGGAAAACAAGGCGGACAGAGGACGCATATCACTTAAACCCAACTTGAGGAAATAAGATATGATTATTCTAAACTGACATGAAGCATTAGTAGGCAACTGAAAATGAATTGCAGTAACATTGGCTGGGTAGATAGGTTACTTTAGAAATTTGAAAAGTATGATTGGAGGCAGGGTATAACAGAAAGATGCCCAAAATTCACATTAAGTGAACTGGGCAAGGGGCACAACTCTCTTCGTCGGACTATAGCTCCTAAAGATGCCTGAGTGGAAAGACATTTTGAAGTTAAAATTGCAAGGTGGTTCCAGAGTTCCTTAAAGGTGGGAACACGCGGGCAGAGGACATGTTTCGGGATGGTGTGTCTATGGTAAAGGGGTTGAATTTGGAGGTACTTAACTGGGAAGAAGAGGAGTAGTCACGATTTTTAATCCTGGAAAACCCTATGGGACAGTTCTACTCTGTCATATAAAATCGGCTTGAGGGCACCTAACAAAAATAAATCTTGTAGAAAAGTTCAAAGTGGGACATCAAAGTCAGCCTCTGCCAAGTGGAGTTCTAGCAGGCACTTCTCCTGTTTAAAAAAAAAAAAAGAAACTTGTTCAGTGAAAACCACACAATTTGGCGTTGTCAGTCCTTTCTGTGCCATTTGATCTCCCACATTCCGGCAGGTTCCTTTCCTAGCGTTCCCGTGCCCCAAGTGGACAAAACCCCCTCTCTCAGCCTCCCTCCCTGCCGCTCCTTCGGCGGCCAGAGCTCAGGTCTCCGCCCCGCCCCCGAGCCCGCCCCC
>NW_004444012.1:8213351-8248231 GCF_000243295.1 Trichechus manatus latirostris
CGCCAGGCCGCGCTGCCTGGACCGCTGCTCTGCCATGGCTGGGGGCCGTGGGGCCCCCGGGCGCGGCCGCGACGAGCCGCCGGAGAGCTACCCGCAGCGGCAGGACCACGAGCTACAGGCGCTGGAGGCCATCTACGGTGCTGACTTCCAGGACCTGCGGCCGGACGCGTGCGGACGGGTAGGAACGTGGCTTGTCCGGCCCGGCTGGCGCGCCCTGGCCCGGCCTCCCCAGGCCCAGGGCCCGAGCCGAGACGCTTCCTGATTGGGTGACCCTTTAGGATCTTACAGCCCTTCCATCCCCCCAGGTTCCGCCTACGCTTACTTTTTGTTCTTGCACCCGCAACCACCCGGCCACGTCCCCGGAACCGCCACCAGGGCCGAGTTCTCGTACATCCTTTCCCTACCCAAGTCGGCTCTTCTTTCTTACCTGGTGCTGCTTCTTATCCCCACTGACACACACCGTCCAGTCCTCCCCTGTTTTTCCTGGAAGCCCTTGAGGACGACACCACAGCACATTCATATTGGATCCATTGCAACTTATTCTGGGAACGCTTTGGGGCGCTTGCGCAGACCTTCCTGATGCCCTCAGGCAGGACCTTGTTCGGGTCTCTTTGGTGTGTTCCAAACTGTAAACCACATAACCCCCTCTGTCCTCCCCAGGCGGCCTCCCTGTGTTTGCCAGTATGGAGGAAGTTTCTCTCGGTACCTTTGTAGGGCGCTTAGCTGAGAGTAGAGAATACATTCATCTTAGCTCTAACAGAGAGGGAGTGTGCTGAGTCTGCGTATTTCTAAACGGTATTTGGTTTAAAAAATATTATTTTCCTTTTTGTCTGGAAGTAAGTTAAGGCACATTATAAGCTGCTGGTACTGGTAGTTTTTTCCCAGCTTTGAAGAGTTGATCTACCAAACTATTATGCCTGAATATTATCATGTAAAAAGTAATATCTTCCTTCATGGAGCCGTGGTGGTGCAGTGGTTAAGAGTTACGATTGCTAATCGAAAGGTTGGCAGTTCAAATCCACCAGCCGGTCCTTGGAAACCCTAGGGGGCAGTTCTGTCTTGTCCTATTATAGGGTCGCTATGAGTCGGAATCAAAGGCAACGGATTTGTTTTTTTGGTTTACCTTCCTTCATCTGCCTTTAATTCTATCATTCCATAGTATCTGCCTCATCTACACATCCAGGGTTTCCTCAAAAATAGGATCTTCTGGACCTGTCAGGGCAAAACATTCTCCTCAGCCGGTGTGGTTCTTCTTTCATTCATTAAATATTTATTGTTCTGGGCAATGGGAATGTAACAGCGGTCAAGAGAAACGCAAACCCCTGCCCCCAGGGAGCTTCCTTTTCTAGTGCTTAATTTCAAGAGTTACTTTTGACCTGAAATTGCACAATAATGCAAATATTCCCCGTGCATCTGCTTATAATAAAATAATAATGTAACTTTCTGGTGATCTGTCAACTTCTCTGTTCCAAAAGATTATTGAGAATCAGGAAGTAGCCATTAAGGAGCCAGCCGAAACAAGTGTCACAGAGTATACACCCATACTTAATGCCAAGCCCCTCAGACTTTGTTCAGAGCCACTTTATTTATTTTACACACGCTTAATTGTCTGGTTCTAAGGCTACAGGAAAATGGAAAGGAAAAAGGAGCTACTGAAGGTAGGGATACTGACATCTTGAGATTGTTTAGAGCTGGTGGCGTTTGTAACAATTGTTGAAAAAAACAATTATAGGCGGCAGAAGAATTCAGTTAGCTGTCTGTGGGGTGAGGTGCACAGGGCAGATGACCCCAAACACTTTCATTAGGCCCCAAAGACAAATAACACGGTTATGATGATGAACCAGCGTTCAGTCATTCAAGAAGTTACTATCTATCACCTGACATTTGCCACTCTTTAGGAAAGGTTATGCGGGTCCACAATCCCTTATCCAAAGCCCTGCAAGGATTCCCGCTCACATTCATGGGTGCATGTACTGCGCGTTACCTGCCCCTTCCTTCGGTGTCTGGGGCAGTACCCATAACCCAACACGACAAGGAAACACATGAATTTTCAAATATTCACACTGAGCAAGAAAAATAAAGACTACAAATAGCCTTATGTCGGTTCAGGCCAAATTTGCCTCTGATAAACTCAGGTCAGATTTTTAAACTTCTTTTGGGGGAATGTGTTATAATGTAGATTTCGGTTTAGTAGCCCAGATACATTATTTATGAATAACTAAACATTTTGGCGTGTATGCTAAAAATTATCTTACGTATTAGAAATGTGTGGACACCACTGGTTTATAATATGATTTTCTCTATAGTTACAAAGTTATTGTCAACTTCATTGTCTTGGCTAGCTTTCCATTTCAGCAGAGGGTCTGCTCATTTATATTTTGATAGCTGTTGCAGATTTCCCACCAAAAAGCCTGCCCTGTCTCTGGGCCCACCAATAGTATATGAGAATGCGTGTTTTCCCACATTTTCAGTAACATTGCATATGTCAGACTTTTTCATCTTTGCCAGTAGATAGATGAGACATATGTCATTTTAAAGTATGTTTCTTCAGTTATAAATTATGAAGACCATCTTTGGAAGTCATAGATTTTTCTCTTTCTGTGAACCTGTTCATGTTCATGTTCTTTGTCTATTTTTCTACTGTATTGGCTTTTTTCTTATTGATTTGTAAGAGTTATTTATATATTAAGAAAATTAACATTTTGGGTCATATATTGCAAATATTTCTCCCGAATTAACCGTGTGCATTTTGATATTTACGTGATTTATGCATTTTTTATATTTAATATAGTCAAATTGACCTGTTTTCTGTTTTATGGTCCTTGTGGTTTCTTTCTAGAAAAGACTTCCATATTCCAATGTTATTAAAGAAAAGAATCCTCTGAGATTTTCTTTTAATTCTTTCATGCCTTCGTTTTTAAATTTTCTTCAAATACAGGCACTTATGAACGAGATCCGTTCCTAAGCATGTCTTTAAGTCGAATTTGTAGGTAAGTCGAAACAAGTGCATAGAGTTCTTACTCAGCCTTTAGTGCAAGGTGGAGCTCTGGTGCGCAGTGGTTACGCGTTCGTCCGCAAACCAACAGGTCGGCAGTTCCAATCCAGCAGCCACTCCTTGGAAACCCTATGGCACAGTTCTACTCTGTTCTGTAGATCGCTGTGAGCTGGAATCGACTCAACGACGACAGGTTTTGGTTACTACAAGAAAAGGCTGGAAGCCTTTTCAATGATTTAAAAGCTGTGCGAAGAATTTGTGAGTAGGGGTTGGTTCAGTCATTTCAAAGTGCGGGCAAGTTTACATATCATTAAAGGACAAGTGCTAGTTGTCCCTAAGTCCAACTTTTCTGACCTGGGGACTTACTGTAAGTATTGAAATAGCTTTTATTTTTGTAAGTTCTTAGCTCCATCTAAATATGGATCTGTTTCCCCTACCCCCGGTTAACCACTTAGACAAACACGCTTGATTCAATTTTTCAGTCTTTTCTACTACTAATTTGAAATCCCACCTTCACATTATGTGAGACTGCTAGCTTCATGGGATGTGTATTTGTTCACTCCTACATGCTCAGTGCCTAGCATGAAGCTCTCAAAAATTGTTATTGAATGCAATAATTCCCATATTGTTTTAATCTATTTCTTGACTCTCTATTCTATCCCATCACTATTTATTTAAGTACCATTAGGGGCCCTAGTATTTGCAATGAATAAGTCGTTGGTCTTGCAAAATTCTATCATGTGATCTCCGGCATCGTTTCTATCACCAAGACCGCGTCGATCCGTCTTCTTTGTTTCCAGCTCTCACATTCCAATCACCAGTAGTTATCAGTGCATCTCGATGGCGTGTTTGATCAGTTTCAGACTGCAGAACTTGGTAAAAATCTTCAATTTCCTCATCTTTGGCCTTAGTGGTTGGTGCATAAGTTTGAATAATAGTCCTATTAACTGGTCTTCTTTGTGGGCGTATGGATATTATGCTATCATTGACAGCGTTGTACTTCAGGATAAATCTTGAAATGGTCTTTTTGACCATGAATGCGACGCCATTCAGTTCAATTGTCATTCCCAGCAGAGTAGACCATATAATTGTCTGGTTCAGAATGGCCAATACCAGTCCATTTCAGCTCACTAATGCCTAGGATACCGATCTTTATGTGTTCCATTTCATTTTTGACAACTTCCAATTTTCCTAGATTCATACTTTGTACATTCTACATTTCAATTATTAATGGATGTTTGCAGCTGTTTCTTCTCATTTTGAGTCGTGCCACATCAGCAAATGAACGTCCCGAAAGCTTGATCCATCTGTGTTATCAAGGTCAACTACTTTGAGGAGACAGCTCCTCCCCAGTTATATTTTGAGTGCCTTCCAACCTGAGGGGCTCATCTTCCGGCGTTATAGCACACAATGTTCTACTGCTATTCATAAAGTTTTCACTGGCTAATTGTTTCAGAAGTAGACCCCCCAGGCCCTTCTTCCTAGTCTGGAAGCTCTGCTGAAATCTTTCCAGCAGGGGTGGCCCTGCCGGTATTTGAAATACCAGTGGCATAGCTTCCAGCATCATAGCCACATGCCAGCCACCACAGTACAGCAAACTGACAGATGCATAATGGTTTTCAACAACACAAATGGTGACTGTACACGTGGACCTCACCAGATGGAAAACACAGGAATCGAACTGACTACGTCTGTGGAAGGAGATGATAGCAAAACTCAATATCATCAGTCAGAACAAGGCCAGGGGCAGCTATGGAACAATCATTTGCTCATACGCAAGTTCAAGTTCAAGCTGAAGAAAATGAAAACAAGTCCGTGAGAGTCAAAATACAACCTTGAATATATCCCACCTGAATTTGGAGACGATCTCAAGAATAGATTTGACGCGTTGAACACTAATAACCAAAGACCAGATGACTTGTGGGACGACATCAAGAACATCATACGTGAAGAAAGCAAAAGGTCGTTAAAAAGAGAGAAAAGAAAGAAAACACCAAAATGGATGTCAGAGGAGACTCTGAAAGTTTCTCTTGAATATCGAGCAGCTAAAGCAAATAGAAGAAATGACAAAGTAAAGAGCTGAACAGAAGATTTCAAAGGGCTGCTTGAGAAGACAAAGTAAGGCATTATAATGAAATGTGCAAAGACCTGGAGTTAGAAAACCAAAAGGGAAGTACCCAAAACCAAATCCATTGCTGTCAAGTTGATTCTGACTCATAGTAACCCTCTAAGAGCAGAACTGTCCCAGAGAGTTTCCAAGGAGCAGCTGGTGGATTCAAACTGCTGACCTTTTGGTTATCAGCTGAATGCTTAACCACTGTGCCACCAGGGCCCCAAGGGAAGTACCTGCTTGACATTTCTCAAGCTGAAAGAACTGAAGAAAAATTCAAGCCTCGAGTCGCAATATTGAAGGGGAAAATACTGAAATGATGCAAGAAGCATCAAAAGAAGATGGAGGGAATACACAGATCACTGTACCAAAAAGAATTAGTTGACCTTCAACCATTTCAGGAGGTAGCGTATGATCAAGAACTGATGGTACTGAAGGAAGAAGTCCAAGCTGCTCTGAAGGCATTGGCTAAAAACAAGGCTTCAGGAATTGACAGAATACCAATTGAGATGTTTCAACAGATATATGCAACACTGGAGGTGTTCATTCGTCTATGCCAGGAAATTTGGAAGACAGCTACCGGGCCGACCGACTGGAAGAGATCCATATCTGTGCCCATTCCAAAGAAAGGTGATAAAACAGAATATGCATATTATCAAACAATGTCATTAATATCACATGCAAATAAAATTTTGCTAAATATAATTCAAAAGCGGTTGCAGCAGTACATCGACAGGGAGCTACCAGAAATTCAAGCCAGATTCAGAGGAAGACGTGGAACAAGGGATATCATTGCTGATGTCAGATGGAGCTTGGCTGATATGCGAAGACATTTGACTGTGTGGATCATATCCACATATCCTCCAACTGTGTATAACTTTGGGAAGAATGAGAATTCCAGAACACTTAGTTGTGCTTATGAGGAACCTGTATAAGAGGCAGTTGTTGGAACAGGACAAGGGGATATAGTGTGATTTAAAATCAGGAAAGGTGTGCGTCAGGGTTGGTATCCTTTCACCATACTTATTCAATCTGTATGCTGTTCAGATAATCCGAGAAGCTGGACTGTATGAAGAAGAACGGGGCAGCAGGATTGGAGGAAGACTCATTAACAGCCTGTGTTATGCAGATGACACAGCCTTGCTTGCTGAAAGTGAGGACTTGAAGCACTTATTGTTGAAGATCAAAGACTACAGCCTTTGTTATGGATTACACCTCAACATAAAGAAAACAAAAATTCTCACAACTGTACCAGTAAGCAACATCATGATAAACGGAGAAAAGATTGAAGTTGTCAAGAATTTCATTTTACCACAGTCAACACTCATGGAAGCAGCAGTCAAGAAATCAGACAATGCGTTGCATTGGGCAAATCTGCTGCAAAAGACCTTTTTAAAGTGTTAAAAAGCAAAGATGTCACCTTGAAGATTAAGGTGCACCTGACCCAAGCGATGGTGTTTTCAGTCGCCTCATATGCATGCGAAAGCTCGACAATGAATAAGGAAGACTGAAGAATAACTGATGCCTTTGAATTATGGTGTTGGCAAAGAATATTGAATATACCACAGACTGCCAGAAGAATGAACAAAACTGTCTTGGAAGAAGTACAGCCAGAGTGCTCCGTGGAAGCAAGGATGGGGAGACTACGTCTCACATACTTTGGCCGTGTTATCAGGAGGGATCAGTCCCTGGAGAAGGACATCGTGCTTGGTAAAGTAGAGGGTCAGTGAAAAAGAGGAAGACCCTCAACAAGATGGATTGACACAGTGTCTGTAACAATGGGCTCAAGCATAACAACGATAGTGAGGATGGTGCAGGACTGGGCAGTGTTTCCTTCTGTCGTACACAAGGTCACTATGAGTCAGAACGGACTTGATGGCACCTAACAACAAGTTTTACATGAGTTTTTCCATATGAACTGTAGAATCGCCTTGCTGGTTAAAAAAAATTCTGCTGGTAATTTTATTGGAAGAACATTACATTTATTTAATTGGGGAAGAATACATATTCTGAATATTTTAATGTGTATTTAAAATGAAGCCGTAGGTTATCAGACTTTAAGGAATCTGGCATTTCTTAATTCCCACCCGCATGTCAAATAGACAGATACAGTACTTGAGAACAGAAGACAAACTTGGTAATTGTACAAGATCGGTTACAGAAAGTATTCATTTTTAGAAAAAGAGATGTGGGGAAAATCAGTAATTAAGGCATTTAACAGAAATCTAGAGAGCTATTATCTAGTTTCCTATTTCTGAGCTTTTACTGTTAGCATGTTTGTGAGCTTTTCCCATCAGCATTTTTATATTTGGCATCTGTCCTAGTTACGAGGGCTGCTATAACAGAAATACCACAAGTAGATGGCCTCAACAAACAGAAATTTATTCTCTCGCAGTCCGGAAGGCTAGAAGTCCAAATTCAGGGCGTCAGCTCCAGGGGAAGGCTTTCTCTCTCTGGTCGTCTCTGGAGGAAGGTCCTTGTCATCAGCCTTCCCCTGTACTAAGAGCTTCTCATGCAGGGACCATGGGTCCAAAGGACGCACATTGCTGGTTCTTCTTGCTTGGCGGTAATGAAGTCCCCCTGTCTCTCTGCTGGTTTCTCTCTTTTATATCTCAAAAGAGATTGATTTAAAACACAACCTAATCTTGTAGATTGAGTCCTGCCTCATTAACATAATTGCCACTAACCCCACCTCATTAACATCATAGAGAGAGGATTTACGACACATAGGAAAATCACATCAGATGACAAGATGGTGCACAATTACACAATACTGGGAATCGTAGCCTAGCCAAGTTGACACATATTTCTAGGGGACACAGTTCAATCCATGACAGCATCTTCCCAGTCTTAAGAAAACCAAAGGCCTGCCCACATGATCTATCTTGCACACGTTCCTTTGTTTCTAGCTTGTTTCTATTTTCACGCAGTCTAGAAATAAAGATTAGTTTCTTCCCCATGTTACAGAACATGGGGAGGTCTGAAGCAGGGGAGAAATAAGAGACCGTGATGAGCAAACTCTTGGCATCAGAATTCAAGGAGGATATGGTTAGTAGAATCTTGGGTAACAATTCTAGACCCAATACCTGGCAAGGGGTTTTCACTGTGTGACATTTTCAATTAATTTCCCAGATCTCATCCCCACTCTGCTGCTTGTCTTGTATACCAGAGTTTAATCATGGGGCTTAATTGTTGACCCCATAGGCTTCAGCCTTTGAGCTTGAAACCAGGGAATTTGCAGCTGTGTGAAATGGCTGATTAAAATTCTCCGTTTTTACTAGTTTTGCCCTTTATTCCAGAACTTTTAACAGAAATAGGCACATGCTTAAAAGTTTATTATTTTGTTGGGGCAAGTGGTAGGATGTGTCTGAGAAAAGCCCCGGGGATTTCTGACAGCATTGCTTCCAACAGCTCCCCCGGGAGGTGTGCGGTGCACTCAGAGGAGGGTCCCCAGGGGCGGCGTTCCTTGTCCTATGGGGTAGTTTAAGACCCTTGACTGTTGCTCTTTCTTGAGGAGCTGATGCGTTTTTTTTTTTTTTTGAATGAGCTGCAAAGAGCATTACTTCTATGTTTTAGGGCTGAGTTTATATCACTCTGTTGCTTCTACATGCTGGAGGATTTGTTTGGCTATTTTATACCATTTCTGGAGAGTATCCCCCTTCATGATCTTATTAAGATGCAAATTTCATTCATATCTTACTGTAGCAGTTTACGGCCTTCTCTCCATTACTGCTTGTTAGTTTCACTTGGATTTTCAGTTTTCAAAACAAATACTCTTTTCCTCATGCATGATTCCAAATAGTTTGTAGCTGATACACTTTGCATTGTGTTTTCTTCCCCTTCGGTGCACTCAAAAATTTTTTGGTTACCCCTTACTTTGTGTTTGTTTGCCTGCAGATATTCCAAGAATTCATTATTGCTTGTGCAGGTTAAGTGAAAGAGATTATCAACCACAAATTCTAATGACCCTTGTCTTCTAAATGCATGAAGGAGGCCCTACCCCACTCCACATCCGCTGTATTTGGGTGGTTATACTGTTTTTGATCAAGTCCTGTTCAGCTCCAGGAATCCTTGAACAGCCTAATATGAGGGAATGCTTGGTATCCTAAACATAACTTGCGTAAAGCCTCTTTACATGTTGGTGAACCTCTCAGTTTGCTTTAGAAAAGCCTGGCAAATGGTCTGCTTTTATTTCTGAGGACACTATTCCTTGAATGTCTGTCTTTTTTTTTTTTTTTTTTTAGTGAGCCTGTATTGGCTAAGATTAAGTTTGACTGCATGTGATAGAAAACTTAAAATAAGTACAAAGTTTTTTTTCTTTCATGTAAAAATCTGGAATTTGGACTTACATCTTGCTGTTTCACTATCCTTAATGTGCCCCTCATGGTCCAAAACAGCTGTCTCAGCTCCAGCCATCACATAAGCTTTCTAGCCAGCTGGAAGGAGAAAGGGACAAAGAGGTTATATCCTTTCCCTTTAAGGTCATTTCCTGGAAGTTGCATTTGATTTTTCTTCATACATCATATTGGCCAGAAATTAATCCAGTGGCATGACCACAATCCAATGCTCATCTGCAGATGAGTCTGGGAAATGTATCCATCCAAAAAATCAGGGGTTCTATTGCTAAGAAGGAAACCCTGGTGGCTTAGTGGTTAAGAGTTCGGCTGCTAACCAAAAGGTCAGCAGTTCAAATCCACCAGGCACTCGTTGGAAACTCTATGGGGCAGTTCTCCTCCGTCCTGTAGGGTCACTATGGGTCAGAATTGACTCATTGGCGATAGGTCTGGTTTTAGTTTTTTGTAGAAGACTTTTCGTTTATCCCTAGCCGCTCTTAAAATTCTCTGTTTATCTTTGGTTTTGGCAAGTTTGATTATAATATGTCATGGTGACTTTCTTTTGTGATCTACCTTATGTGGGGTTCGATGAGCATCTTGGATAGATATCTTGTCATCTTCCACGATATCAGGGAAGTTTTCTGGCAATAAATCTTCAACAATTCTCTCTGTATTTTCTGTTATCCCCCCCGTTCTGTACTCCAATCACTCGTAGGTTATTCCTCTTGATAGAGTCACACATAATTCATAAGGTTTCTTCATTTTTTAAAATCCTTTTATCTGATTTTTCCTTAAATAAGTTGGTGTCAAGTGCTTTATCTTCAATCTCACTAATTCTGCCTTCCATTGCCTCAGTTCTGCTTTCTACTGAGTTGTCTAATTCTGACATTTTATTGTTAATCTTCTGGATTTCTGATTGCTGTCTCTCTATGGATTCTTGCAGCCCATTAAATGTGTCATTACTCTCTTCTCTAATCTTTTTAATTTCCTCTGTTGAGTGTTCTGCGTTTTGCTTAATTTCCTTGCTAATTTCTTGAAGAATTCTGTATATTAATCTTTTGTATTCTGCCTCTGGTAATTCCAAGAAATTTTCCTCCTCTGGAAAATTTTTAGATTCTTTATTTTGGAAGCTTGCTGAAGCCATCATGGATTGCCTTATTATGTGATTTGATACTGACTGTTGTCTCCGAGCCATCAATAAGTTATTATATTTATTTCTTTTATGTTTCCTTACTGTGTCCTAGCTTCTTGTTTTGTTTTGATATGCCGAAGTGGGCTGCTTCTATGAGCTAGTTTGATTATTGGCACCTTTGAAGCTCTAATGTCCTGTCACCAGGTGGTTAGATCTGTTAACTAGGTATGTGAGCTCAGGAGTCCGCTCACTCCTCCTGTATGGATTCAGCTCAGGTGCCCAGGTAGAGAGCCACCAAGTGTGTGGTGTAGGCTCTCACTTACAGTCCTAGACAGGCATGGGTGATTGGTGTAGGCACAGGCACCTGGATGCAGCAGGGGGACACACTCTGAGCAAGGCAGGGGACTGATAGCCGCCCCTGAGTGTCCAGAAGGAAGGCGTGTCCCTATTCCCTAGAGCGTGCGTGGGTAGGTTTTACAGCTGGACTGTGGGCACCCAATGCTATTGGCTGTAAGGACTAGGGGGCACCTTTTTTTTTTTTTTTAATATTTTATTGTACTTCAGGTGAAGGCTTACAGAACAAATAGTTTCTCATGAAACAGTAGTACACATGTTGTTTTATGACATTGGTTAACACCCCACAACATATTAACCCTCTAAATTCTCAGCCTTTTTTTTTTTTTGGTGAAAATACACATAGCCAAAGACACAGCGTTTCAAAAATTTCTACATACACAGTTCAGTGACATTGAATACGCTCTTCCAGTTGTGCTGTTATTCTCACTTAAGATGAAGGCTTACAGAACAAAATAGTTTGTCATTTAACTGTTACTACAAATGTTGCCCTATGACAATGGTTAACAATCTCACAACACATCAACAATATCCTTACTCAACCTTGGGTTCCCTATCACCAGCTTCCTTGTCCCCTTCTGCCTTCTGGCCCTTGTCACTGGACTCCTGTACCTCGTTAGTCTCATTTGGTTTTACGGGGCTGTCCGCTCCCAGGCTGAACAGTGAACGTCAGAGGTAACTTCACCACTAAGCTGAAAGGGTGTCTGGGGACCATACTCTCAAGGTTTCTCCAGTCTCCTTTAGGCCAGTAAATCTGTTCTGTTTTTTTGTGAGTTAGAATTATGCTCTACATCCTTCTCGAGCTCTGTCCAAAACCCTCTGTTGTGATCCTGGTCAGAGCAGTCAGTGGTGGTAGCCGGGCACCATCTAGCTGTACTGGACTCAGTCTGGTGGAGGCCTTGGTAGCTGTGGACAGTTAGTCCTTTGGACTAATCTTTTCCTTGTATCCTGTTCTCTTCATTGTCCCTTGCTTACGGGGCACCTTTTATTCTTGGGCCCCTATCGCAGGTGGCTAGGTGGTGTGGGTGAAGCCACCAGTCTTCAGGCCCCTGATATGTGGGTAGGTGAGGACCTTGCTTAATGGGCAGAGCAGTGTCAAATGTAAAGAACCTGCCACTTCACAGCTGAAACAGTTGAAGTTAGACTTCAGGTATATACCCTGTTGTACTGTAGTAATGAGGGCCTATGCTGTTGAGATGGGCCCACACAAGTCTATGCAGGGGGAAAGGCACTCAAAGTCCATGGATCCCTTATGCCTTGGCAAAGGAGCTGTGCCTGCCCTGAGTTCCTGGCTTAGGGGAGCTGGCAGTTTATTTTTTCCCCATTTGTTAATTTGTTCACTCTCCAAGGCCAGGAGAATGGCTCTGGGCATGTGACGGATCCTACTTCCAGCCCAGGGGACTCGGCAATTGCTGAAGCTGGTGAGGGACCCAGTGCAGAGCAGGGAGCGGGGAGGTAAATGGGGGAGAGGTTTTTCCCTAAGGGGGGTGTTTTTGATCCACACGGTAGGCCGTAAGCAAGTACTTATCTTTTGTGGAGGGCTGCTTCTCACTGGTTCTGGGTGGCTGTGTAGACTCTCAGCGGCTGGGTCTCCCCCAGTGCAGAAAACGCACCTCCCAAGCACCGCTGCTCGCCTCCCTCACCGCTCACCCCCAAGCTGATCAGGCCTGAAGGGCTCAGGCTCTCGCCGGGTCAGGTCTGGCAACTCCTCCCTGCTTCTGAACCGTCTCTCCCTCCCCCTGCCACTCAGTCCAGTTCCTCATCTTTGCCTTAGATGTTCAGGGCTGCCAGATTGTCATATATAATTGATTCATTTGTTTTCTTCGCGTCTTTGTTGTAAGAGGGTCCACCAGAAGCGTCTGACTACTCCGCCGTCTTGGTCCTGCCTCCTGGTTTTAGTTTTTTGATTGCTAAGAAATAAGTTGGAGAATAGATATTGGAGAACAATTAATGCTGTCTGCTAAGAAATCCTCCAAGCTCTGTGCCCTATGGAGAGGAGTATTATGCAGGTCCAGTTAAAACTATCAGCCAAAGAAAAGGGTCTTTAAAGTAGCCAGGCAGCCTGGTAACTTCAGTGTCCTGGTGTTCTTACTTTGGGATTGGCCTCACTTGGTACTTGGATCTGGACAAGTTGTTGGGCTTGTGTCCAACCATATATCATTCCTCGGTGCCATGGGTCTGTTGCTTCCAAGCCACCACCACTAGATTCGTGTGCCTCCTAAAGCTGGCATTTTTATGCACATAGGAGTCTCTTCGCTTTGCACCAAAACTCTTTCCTCCTAAAAGTTTGTTTTGGCACTGCTTGGACTCACTGCCGTTATCACTGCTGTCCTGCTAGTGTTGCTCTGCTGCAGAAGTTACTGGAACATTACACCAGCCCAGGAGTATTCTCACCATCGTAGCTGTTCTCATTTAGGTCCCTCTAGAGATAGCCCCTATGTTCTACGTGGAAGTCCTCCCCACCAGGGGAATGTGGTTCCGGGGGCTGGCTGAGAGAGCTGAGCACTTGAAGGTCTCCTTCCCTGGACTCAGTCTGCTTTGTTAAGCATTCCCTTTAGTAAACAATGGGGAGCCCTGGTGGCGCAGTGGCTTAAGAGCTCGGCTGCTAACCAAAAGGCTGGCAGTTCGAATCCACCAGCCGCTCCTTGGAAACCCTATGGGGCAATTCTCCTCTGTCCTATAGGGTCATTATGAGTCAGAATCAACTAGACAGCAACTTTTTTTTTTTTTCTTAGTAAAGAATGTCTTCAAAATGTGTAGTCCCCAGGAGGCCGCTGTTCCCTGAAGCTTGTTTTCAGTGACTGGGCACTATAGTCATGGCCTCCCCATACTGTTTCCCAAGAAGACTAGTTCCGTTCAGGTATATACTTCACCTCCTACTTACGGACGAAAGAGAGTGTTACACTGGGTTTGTCACCTTGCATAGGCAGAGATAACTCACCTCATGCGGCCATATGTTATCTGTGTGCTGCAAGTTCATTTCTGTGCTGGGCCCAGGAAAGGCTATCCTCTGGTTTCTTGCATTGATAGTTTTCACTTGTACCGATTGCTGATAATCATAATTCTACTTATATTCACATGCTTCCTGCTCCTTCCAATTATAGAAAACCCAGCTGCTGTTGAGTCGATTCTGACTCATGGCGACCTCGAGTGCGTCAGAGTAGCATTATACTCCATAGGGTTTCCAACAGCTGATTTTTTGGAAGTAGATTGCCAGGCCTTTCTTCCGAGGTACCAGTTATAGAGAGCTGTTCTAATTTTGTGACAAAACCAGAAGATCTGCCATTACTGCCAGGTGGAGTGCTTACGTTTTAACATCTTGACTTAGCTCTTTTACACTGGGCCTGTTGGGTCTTGAATATCTGATTTTAAGAAGGCCATCTGTATGGCATTCCCTCTGTTTTCTTACCTCCTTATTTCTTTTGCCGCTTTTAGGCTGTGTCAGTCAACATGGACTTAGAGCATCCTTCCCATTTGTTGTTATGAAATAAAGTTTTCACTGGTCAACAGCAAGATGAGAAAACTAAAGGCAGAATAATATGTGAGTGAAGATGTGTTAGTATAAGATAAATGGACCCTTCCTAAAATAAGAAGGCACTTTATTCTGAGATTATGTCTGCCCTTCTGTTTTTGGTATTAAAATATCCTGTATCTTGTAATTTATACAGTAAAAGGGAGGTGGGCTAAAATACATATACGTATGTATATATGTACATTTCTTTTCTTGATAACATTAAAGTTGTTGATTGTAAGTATCTCCAAATTTTGTGGCCTGTGAAATAAAAAAACCTGCAGAAATTTGATCTGGTAGAGAAAGCACTGGTAAAATTTTGTCTTTATCTAATTAGCCTTTCTCTCAGTTTTTATCTCTCATATATGGAGATATATAACCTCCCAACTTCACTGGATTGTTGTCAGGAAATGAATAACAATAACAGGCAAAGGCTGGCTGACGAGATTTACTCCAGAATAATCCGAGGTGGTGGTTGGGGGCAGGAGCAGCATATAGAGAAACAAGATTGGTCATAAATGGATAATTGTTGAAACTGGGTGATGGATATATGAGTTCATTATACTGTTATTTCTGGTTTTGTTTAGATAAACAAGATTGGTCATAAATTGAAAATTGTTGAAACTGGATGATGGATATATGAGTTCGTTATACTGTTATTTCTTGTTTTGTTTGAAAATTTCCATAATAAAAAGTTTTTTTAAAAAAGTGGCTATTTAAGGAGACCATCAAGGCAATAAATTTTCATCTTTTTCTTAGCAACTAAATATTCAAGCAGTCCTAGCAACTGTCTTAGTTATCTAGTGCTACTATAACAGAATTACCACAAGTGGATGGCTTTAACAAACAGAAATTTATTCTCTCACAGTTTAGGAGGCTAGAAACCTGAATTCAGAGTGCTGGCTCTGGGGGAAGGCTCTCTCTCTCTGTCAGCTCTGGAGGAAAGTCCTTGTCTCCTTTCAACTCCTGTGGGCCCAGTGTTTCTTGGATATCTACATATGTTTCGGTGTCAGGCTTTCCCTGGGTCTAGGATCCTCTCACTACAGGGATCCTGGGTCCAAAGGATCTGCTCCCGGCTCTTCTTTCTTGGTAGTAGTCAGGTCCCCCCGCTGCTCGCTTTTCTCTTTTATATCTCAGAAGAGATCGACTCAAGATAGAGCCTGATGCTGTGAATTGTGTCCTGCCTCATTAACATAACTGCCTCTAATCCTGCCTCGTTAACATCATAGGTGAGGATGGAAAACACATAGGATAATTACATCAGATCACAAAATGGAGGACAGCCACACAATACTGGGAATCACGGCCTAGCCAAGTTGACACGCATTTTAGGGGGACACAGTTCAATCCATAACAGCAACTAAATGCTTTGTATCTAATATATAAAGCAGATAAAAGCTGGGCTGCTCAGGTTGAAGAGAGAACAAGAGGCCTGGAGTCCTGTTGGTTTAGTGTTGTCCTCACCCCCTCGAGGCTTCTCCGAGGAAAGCCACCAGCCTCGACATCTGCTTTTTTTCTCCTTTCCTGTCCTCTTAGCAGGACTTTGGGTGGTGCACATGTTTAACGCACTTGGCTGCTAACTGAAAGGTTGGAGGTTTATCCAGAGGCACCTTGGAAGAAAGGCCTAGCGATCTACTTCCAAAAACATCAGCCGTTGTAAGCCTTCTGGAGCACAGTTCTGTTCGACCACAAGTCAGAATCGACTCCAAGGCAACTGGTTTGGGTCCTTGTCTTACTCTGGAAGAAGGGCCCATCCTCCTATCAAAGTCCAGTTCATCTCTCATGCACATCCATCACCATCTGCCCCAGGAAGTGTTCAGCTGCTTCCGATACTAATTTTGTATCTTTCCTGCTCTTCCATAACATTCTTGTCAATATCCTCACGGGCTCTAGTATCTCCCATCTTTAAAAAAAGGGCAAAACACATTCCTCCTTGATTTCACGTCCCTCTTAGTCTGTGGCCCCATTCTGTGTTCCGCCCCCCTCCCCTTAATACTGAAAACCAAACCTTCTTGAAGGAGTTGTCTAGACTTGCCGATTCCACTTCCTCAGCTGATGTTCACTCCTCAACACACTTGAGTTCCCCCCTGGACTCATGTTACCCCGTTACCCCAGCCCGTGGGTGCTTTCTCTCCTTGTCCTGCTCAGCCCTCAGGAGCTACTGTGACAAGACACCTGCTTTATGTCTTCCTCCCTCATGGCCAGCTCTCTTGCTTGGAGTGCCCTGGGGCTCAGTCCTAGCCCCCTTTCTACCTTCTTATTAGGAGATCATATCTAACTCCTCAGCTTAAGTATAGCTTCTACGCCAACAATTCCCAACTTTCTGTCTCCACCTAAAGCTTCTCAGACCTCAAGGCTCACATATCCAACTACTTAGTATTTCCGCTGGGTTGACTCACAGGTATTGCAGGCTCAATATGACCGAAACTGGACTCCTCTGTCTTCCCCCATCTCGAGAACTGCCATCAACACCAAACATTCAAGCCCAAAACCTGAGTCATCCTTGATGCTTTCTTTGTCACTACCCACATCTAATCCATTGGCAAGTCTTGCCGTTTCAACCTCCAGAACATACCTCAAATGCGCCTTCTCTCTGTCTCCTTTGCCATCAACACAGGCTAAATTACAACAGCTTTTGACTTCTGCTCTGTCCCTTCCCCGTTCATTCTTTACTCAGCAGCCAAAGTGATCTTTTGTGTATGTCTGTGTGTGTGAAAAATATATAGAACAAAACATTTTCCAGTTCAGCAAATTTTTACATATGCAACTCAGTGAAACTGATTACATTTATCATGTTGTACTACAATGACTACAGAGTCACCTTTTAAAACATACATCATTAGCATCCCCACCTTAAAATCCTGCCATGACTTTCCACTTAGTATAAAGTCCAAATGTCTTTTTAATTTTTTTATTGTACTTTAGATGAAGGTTTACAGAACAAATAGTTTCCCATTAAACAGTCAGTCACACATATTGTTTTATGACATTGGTTAACAACCCCCGACAGGTCAACACTCTCCCTTCTCGACCTTGGGTTCCCTATTACCAGCTTTCCTGTCCGCTCCTGCCTTCTAGTCCTTGTCCCTGGGCTGGTATGCCCCGTTAGTCTCGTTTTGTTTTATGGGTCTGTCTAATCTTTGGCTGAAGAGTAAACCTCGGGAGTGACTTCATTACTGAGCTAAAAGGGTATCTGGGGGCCATACTCTGGGGGTTTCTCCAGTCTCTGTCAGGCCAGTAAGCCTCGTCCTTTGTTGTGAGTTAGAATTTTGTTCTACATTTTTCTCCACCTCTGTCTGGGACCCTGTATTGTGATCCGTGTCAGAGCAGTCAGTGGTGGTAGCCAGGCACCATCTAGCTGTACTGGACTCAGTCTGGTGGAGGCCGTGGTAGAAGTGGTTCATTAGTCCTTCGGACTAATCTTTCTCTTGTATCTTTAGTTTTCTTCATTCTCCCTTGCTCCTGAAGGGGTGAGACCAGTGGAGTATCTTAGATAGCTGCTCACAGGCTTTTAGGACCCCTGACACTACTCACCAAAGTAGAATGTAGAACATTTTCTCTATAAACTATGTTATGCCGATTGAGCTAGATGTTCCCCGAGACCATGGTCCCCACAGCCCTCAGCCCAGCAATTCGGTCCCTCAGGGAGTTTGGATGTGTCTGTGGAGCTTCCATGACCTTGCCTTGTACGAGTTGTGCTGGCTTCTGCAGTATTATGTACTGTCTTACCCTTCACCTAAGTTATCACTTATTTATTGTCTGCTTAGTGTTCTTCCATCTTCACCCTTCCCCTCCCTGGTAACCATCAAAGATTGTTTCTTTTTGTGTGTAAACCTTTTCGTGAGTTTTTACAGTAATGGTCTCATACAATATTTGTCCTTTTGTGATTAACTTATTTCACTCAGCATAATGTCCTCCAGTTTCATCCATGTTATGAGATGCTTCACAGATTCATCATTGTTCTTTCTCGTTGCATAGTACTCCATTGTGTGTATGTACCGCAGTTTATTTATCCATTCATCTGTTGATGGGCATCTAGGTTGTTTCTGTCTTTTTGCTATTGTGAACAATGCTGCAGTGAACGTGGGTGTGCTTATGTCTATTCATGTGACGTAAAGTCCAAATATCTTACCTGGCTGACGAGGTGCTGTGTAATCTGGCCGTTCCCTAATGCACCTGCCTTACCTGGTCTCCCCCTGGATCCCGATGTTCAGACACACTGGCCTCCTTTTGGTTTTGGAATACACCAATCCCTTACTCACTTTTGATCCTCTTTACTTGCTCTTCCCTTGTCTGGAATGCTCTGTCTCTGGCTTGTCTCAGTTTAAATGCTGCATCCTCAGATAGGTCTTCCTAGAAAACCACATCTAAGTAGGTTCCTTCACACCCACCCCGATCATCCTTTAAGTCATAGCTGCAACACATTTCCTAAACTCACGGTAACATAAGTATTATGTTTGTTTTCACCTGCCGGACCGGAAGTTCTGTGACTGCTGGAGCCATGTCTGTTTCTCTTATTTCTGGGTACTAAGCAGGATGCCTGACACAGAGGGCTCAGAAAGTGTGGGTGACTCCTGGGCGATGGGTGAACAGGTGGATGAAAGGCCCCTTGGACATGGAATGTTTAACCCTCCCCAGGGCCACGTTCATTGAATTGTGCTTTACTAGAGTCCAAAACCAAAAAACCAAACCCATTGCCATCAAATCGATTCCAACTCATAGCAACCTTGTAAGACAGAGTAGAACTGCCCCGTGGGGTTTCCAAGGCGTGGCTGGAGGATTTGAACTGCCAACCTTTTGGTTAGCCGCCAAGCTCTTAACCACTACACCATCAAAACCAAAAAAAACAAACCCGTTGCTGTAAAGTCGATTCCAACTCATAGCGACCCTCCAGGACAGAGTAGAACTGTCCCATGGGGTTTCCAAGGAGCTGCTGGTGGATTTGAACTGCTGACCTTTTGGTTAGCAGCCAAGCTCTTAACCACTGTGCCACTGGGCTCCAAATAGTGCTGGCGTTCCCACACTGGGAGTCGAACCCTGGGCCACCTGGGTGAAAACCAGGAATCCTAACCGTTAGATCACGTGCTAGAGTACTCAGCTTTTATTGAGGATTATTATAAACAGCCATATAAAAACGACCTTTGCATATATTATGTACACAGTTGATGAGGATATTGTTTGTCACGTAATTCAGGCACCACATGGAGGGTTTCCGTGTTATAAATTTCTGTTGTGATTTAGTGTTGGCAAGTACTTTGTTGCTGAGGCGTTTTCTTGTTCATTTTTTCCTTTCTGATAAGACTGTTTCTCTTACTGCCCTGGCTGCCTGGACATTCGCAGACAAAAGTTAAGGCCCAGTCACTGCAACATGTTAACTGTCAGAGCTGGCATTTTATTCTCAGGGCAGAGTGGTTATAAAAAAGAACCAGGTTTTAGAGGCAGAGTTAGATTTGATTTCCAGCTCTGTCACCATCTGTCTATGGTGAGGAACTTAAACTCTATGAGCACAGGTTTCTTTATCTGTAAAACAGAGATGGCGTCTACAGTGCTGATCTGGTGAAGTGTCTAGACCTTGGGAGTGTTCCGTAAATGTTTCTTCCCTGGGCCTCCTTACTTTTCATGAGGTACACAGAATATAAACAGCCTCAAATATTTTTTGGTAACAAGTGGATATAAATATATTAAAGAACAATAGAGTATTTGGTTATTTGGTGAAAAGTACTGGATAGAAAGCATGTACAGTGTTAGAAGAGTTATCAGATTTCCCCACGTCAGGGGTTTTCACTTGTTACTATCTCAGTATTCAAGTCTTGCTGCAAATATCCCCTCCACGGAGACACCTTCCTTGACCCACCTGTCTCAATACCTTCGCCGCCACCACTAGGTCCCGTCGTTGCTGTTAGCTGCCGTCGAGTTGGCCCCCTCCCTCAAGTTGGCCCCCGGCTCGTGGCAACCCTGTACACAATCGAACAAAATACTGCTTAGTCCTGTGCCATCCCTGTGATCTACTGTGGATCAGACCATTGTGATCCATAGGGTTTTCATTGGCTGATTTTTCGAAGTAGATTACCAGGCCTTTCTTCCTAGTCCATGTGTCTTTTGGAGGCTCTGCTGAAGCCTGTTCAGCATCATAGCAGCATGTAAGCCTCTGCTGCTGCTTACGACACTCAGCACGTAAGTGGCACTCGGTAACATTTGAGTGAATGGAAGCTAAGCTGAACATTTTGGTTCATGCTTAGATATTCACAAAAAGGAAACTGCATCCTCTCTGGTACTGGTATTGTTTTCAAACCATATTTTATGAAAATATGCCAAACAACTCCATAAAATATCATCACATATAATATTTAGAAAGCAGAACTTTTGAACAAAGATGATCATT
The DNA here is from genome assembly GCF_000243295.1 of Trichechus manatus latirostris. NCBI lineage: Eukaryota > Metazoa > Chordata > Mammalia > Sirenia > Trichechidae > Trichechus > Trichechus manatus. Next base: position 8,234,170 of record NW_004444012.1, read on the forward strand.
GTCTTAATTTTTATTGATTGGCTCTCTAGGAAAACAAATGATTTTCTTTTTCTCTTTTAGGTCAAAGAGCCCCCTGAAATAAATTTAGTTCTGTACCCCCAAGGCCTGGCTGGCGAAGAAGTCTATGTAAAAGTAGATTTGAGGGTTAAATGCCCACCCACCTATCCAGACGTGTGAGTACATTTGTAAATAGCTTTGATGTGATTTTAGTTTTCCGTTTTAACAACTCAGAAGCAGATTGAGATTAACGTTATTTTCTCCTTCCTGCCCCCATTCCATTTAAAATTTTATTTCCTAGCACCTTTAGTTCATCAAAACGTATCAACAATAGACATTTTCATGAAACCTATCTTGTTTTAGGTCTGCTTATACTTGTCCGATCGTCACTACAGGTATTAATCTTTACACGGTGACTAATTGCTTCCTCTGACGTGTTAACTCTTGTTTGTTTAGTTCTTTGTAAACTAGGAAGAGGAAAAATCTAGAAGAAAAGGATAAAGATGTGGTGATTGTTAAAGCACACGCGTACTTAGTTTTAAAGTTAGATTGGGAAAAAAAATAAGCACAAAGGGAGAGTGTTGAGTTTCGTCATGGTAAATCAGCCTCATACCTCTCCTTCTCTCCCAAATACCAATGAGCGACCAAAGAAATACCATTCCACCATTCATCCATCCCCCCGTATTAAAGTAAAATAAAGTAAGATTGGCTTTAGAAATCAGTAGCCTTCTGCGCTGAGTACTTCCTCTAGCAAAGGAACGTTGAGCATTGCAGTGCTTCTCAGCTGACACTGCTGGTGATTCTTTCTTGGGCAGGGCTGCCCGGTGCACTGCAGGCTGGTCAGCATCCTTGGCCCCTACCCGCCGATGCCAGTAGTGTTCTGTAGTCATTGAGACAACCAAAAAGCCCCCACGTATTTCCAAACTCCCCCTGGAGTGGATGCCGCCTCTGATGGAGAACCATTGGTTAGAGCCAAAGCATTAGCAGCCAGGACTCGGTGTTCCTTTCTGGAAGTGTCATGAACGTTCAGAGTCAACTTTCCCCCAACATTCCACGTGGAAAGGCAAATTGGCTTAGATCATGTTACCTTGATGTGTCCACTTGATAAAAATATTATGGAATGATTTTTAAAAACAACATGGAAGTGCTTATAGAACGTTAAAAAATAAATATTATAGTATCAACTACATGAAATTAGGAATTAATGTGGCAAGGACATTAAGAGAACATTGGAAAATAAAGTTTAATAAGTATTGTAGAGGAATTTTTTACCATTCTGTTAGTATTGCTTTATGATGGTTGTTTAATATTTTTAAAATAATTATGTAAGGCTTGTCTTCAAGGGGGGCATTCCTTGTCATTTTGAAATAATATTATACAGGAGAACTTCGTTGTCTGCAAAATAGTCCTTGATGCCACTGTGAGAGATGGGATCCTGGGTTAGATGGGCCATACGTGGTCTCAGGACTATGTGGTTTTTCTATTATTGTTCCCTCATGTAAATTACTTTCTCTCGGATTTCCATCTATCCAAGTAGATAATGATTATAGCAACCTGCCATACTGAAGTGTTGGGAGAACACATAGGTAGGTGACTAGTAAAGACTTCGCTAAGGTAGAGTACCAGGAATGACTCAGAGATGCTTGCGCAGGGAGTGATGAATCATCTTCTGTTTGGTAAAATTAAATAAACCCTATTTAATCTCTGTGAATTGTTATGGGATGTTCATTGGTTGGGAATAAAAAGAAGCCTGAGGGCTGGCTACGTACTTTCCTCGAGTAGAAAATGTCATCTCTCAGACAGCTCTAAAGGGATGGAGAGGAATAGTGGAAGTATGCAGGGTGTGTGACCAGATTTCTATGTGAGTGAGCATTTCCAGTCATAGAGTGGGATACAGCATGTTGTGGGAGTACTGGATGGCTCGCCAGGGCGCCATCTTGCCTAGTTACTTGTGTTGCATGTCATGCTGGAGCACGTGGTGAATGCAAAGCCGTGGACTGTTGCCAGCGAGCTGGGTGAATTGATGTTGGGGTACAATTGAGCATCAAGAATTACCTTATAAAGGAGTACATGGTTAAGTTACTCGTCTGGAGTCAGACAGGGAGCTGGCATGGTTTTTTAAGAATGAAAAGAAACCCAGAGTTGGGGATCTGGGGTAAATCAAAGCCAATAGATAATAATTGATGTTGGGAACACAGGAAATTTTAACCAGGTTGTAAAGTTGACATCATAAACAGACGTTGGGGAGATAAACTGGGTTATGCTCAGGAAGGCTAGGTCACCTGGGGGATGGTGCTCCTGACAGCCCAGAGTGAAACCTTTGACCAGCTGTCTTCCTCCCCACAAGCCACCCAGGACGCTGTGTCAACTAGAGTTGCTGGGATATCGTTGAAATACTATTGAGATTAAAGGAAGCGTTGCTGGGGCATAGAGAGGTTTATATATGAGACCTGTATGAAATCCCCAGGCCCAGTGTTTGGAACTTAGCAAATGTTATTGCCAACAGGCTATACTCTCTTGGGTGCCTCATTTTCGGTTTTTGTTTTTCTTTTCCAGCGTCCCTGACATAGAATTAAAGAATGCGAAAGGTCTATCCAATGAAAGCGTTAATTTGTTAAAATCCCGCCTAGAAGAACTGGCCAAAAAACACTGTGGAGAGGTAAGATTTGCTGAACTGGGGAATTATAAGAGAACCGTAAAAATCTCCGTGTGTTCACCAGCTTTTGCCTGGTTTCAAGGCTTTTCCTGGGTACCTCAAATCCAATGAGCACTGAAATGTTTTGTTTCTTATTGGTAGCTACAAAGGAGAACATGGTTATTTTTATAGCTTTGATTTACAGTATTTATGAATTACAAGTTTTAGAGTGTATATAGATGGCACTAATGGTGCTTAGTGCCATCTGTATACGCTCTAATATTTGTAATTCGTGAATACTGTCTAATGATGCTTAAGGAGCCCTGGTGGTACAATGGTTAAAGCACTTGGCTACTAACTGGAAGGTCAGCAGTGCCAACCAACCAGCCGCTGTATGGGAGAAAGATGTGGCGGTCTGCTTCCATAAAGATTGACAGCCTACTCCTATAGGGTTGCTATGAGTCGGCATTGACTCGATGGCAGTGGGTTTGGTTTTGGGTTTTCAGTGATGCTTAAGAATTTTTCTGAAAATAGTCACTTTGGACCTGGCTATACTTTTTGCACACTTTGGACCTGCCATCATGATCTGGTCCTGACTCAAGTTTTTATGTTGGAAAATGTTTGCAAACATGCAATTTCTGACCAAACATTGCCACCCCTTACCTTTTTATAGCAGAAAAACTGATCGTTTTTCTTCTCAATAGTCAGTGACATACTCTGCTCCTTCAGTGTCCCTTCTATACCTGAGCATTTACATTGAGCGCAGTACTAAATTCTACATACGAGGATCCTCATATGAGCTTTCCATTGGGTTGCAGAGCTGTCTCTGGAGGTCAGGACTAGGTGGTTCTAGGGCAGAGTATTGCTGTGTTTTCCTTAGACCAGACTTTTCCTCACTTTTATGTAAAATCACTATGTTTTTACCTGGACAGTTCATGCTTAATTATCCCATCATGTAAAAACTGAGAAGAGTTAAGAACTGTTACTGTTGTATGCCATCAAGTCTATTCCAACTCACAGTGACCCCATATAATAGAGTAGAACTGCCCTATAGGGTTTCCTAAGCTATAAATCTTTACGGAAGCAGATTGCCAGTTCTTTTCTCCCATGAAGCTGCTGGTGGGTTCGAACCGCCGACCTTTCAGTTAGCAGTTTAACCATTGCCCCACCATGGCTCCTAAGTAAAGGACTAGCCCTAGTTACCAGTAACTAGCTCAAGGCTCTCTTGTCTATTTTGGACCTCTATTAAAGGTCACCAAAGGTAACTTTCACCTCATACAAAATGACTAGATGGTTTTTTTACTTGCATTCCATATGTCCTAGTTATCTAGTGCTGCTCTAACAGAAATACCACAAGTGGATGTCTTTAACAGAGATTTATTCTCTCACAGTCTAGGAGGCTGGAAGTCCAAATTCAGAGTGCCAGCTCTAAGAGAAGGCTTTCTCTCTCAGCTCTCAGGGAAGGTCTTGGTCATCAATCTTCCCCTGGTCTAGGAGCTTCTTAGCACAGGGACCCCAGTTCCAAAGGATGCCCTGCATTCCTGGCACTTCTTCCTTGGTAGTATGAGGTCCCTGTGGACTAAATTATGACATGGGGCTGGATGTAGGACAGTGAAGGTGTATTGTTGGCCTTGCCAGCTAAAGGCAAACTGCTTCAGTGGTCCTTCAAAACAGATACGGAGAAAAAGGCATTAGCCATATCAATAGCTGCATACCAGGTACCAGGAGATTATTAATTTGCTCAAGCAATGAAACCACATCTGCAACAGCAGCTGCAATTGGAGTTACTACCTGGTAAAGTTTTCAGTAATCTACTGTCATTCTCTAAGATCCATGTGTTTTTTGCACAAGCCAGATAGGTGAGTTGAATGGGGATGTGGTGGGAATCACCACCCATGCATCCTTCAAGCCCTTGATGGTGGCAGTAATCTCTGCAGTCCCTCCAGGAATGCAGTATTGCTTTTGGTTTACTGTTTTCCTAGGTAACGGTAGTTCTAATGGCTTCCACTTGGCTTTTCCTACCATAATAGCCGTTACTCTATTTGTCAGGGATCCAGTGTGGGGGTTCTGCCAGTTGCTGAGTATATCTATTCCAATTATGCATTCTGGAACTGGAAAAATCACTACAGGATGGGTTCAGGGACCCACTGGACCCACTGTGGGAAGGCCATGAGCTACGACTCCATTAATAACCTGACCTCCGTATGCCCTTACTCTGATTGGTGGATTACAGTGACGTTTTGAGTGTCCTGGAATTAGTGTCAGTTCAGAGCCAGTATCTGGTAATCCCCAAAAAGTCTGATTATTTCCTTTTCCCCCAGTGAACAGTCACTCTCGTAAAAGGCTGTAGATCCCTTTCGGGAAGGCTGGGAGAAAGATTAACAGTATAAATTTTGCAGTATGGTGGGGTCCTTCTTCAAAGGGACCTGGTCTCCCCTTCATTCAAGGGGTTGTGAGTCTGTCAACTGGCTCCAGTCTGGGATTTGATTGAGGTGCTGTGGCTCTCTATTCTGGTGATTTGAGTTAGACTGCTGTTCACTTGACCTAGAATTCTTCCACTAGTACAGATCAAGTAAATATTGAATAGATTTCCTATCTGTTTCACTACTTGGGACACCATGACTAAGTAGCCAGTGCCATAAATCCATATGAGTTAGATTATTTCGATTACTGCTTTGACTCGCTGTCCGTTATGGTAACCACACCTGCCTTGTCTTTGATGACTGAATGCCGCCATCTGGCTTCTACCACCACGGGGTCCAATCCGCCCCACTGTAGTTAGGTGTCATAATTCAGTCAGGGCAGTTCCCACTGTCAAACCTAACTCACATAAAATAGTGATCACAGCAGCAGTCTTCAAGGATGCTGGGGCTCTCTAAACAAACTTGTTCCTCACCGTTGTGGTAAAGGGTATATCTTCTGGGCACCTCATGTGTGGGTCTGTGGGTCTAACCTGATAAATCCACTCTAGCATGCCGATTTCCCTAAGCCTTTGGATACCAGCTTCTACAGTATATTAGGGCAGGTCGGGTACTTCAACTTGATTTAGTGTAGGCCACCACATAATCCATGCTTCAGCAACCCAGCCATATACACTATTAGATCCTTCCCTAACTTCTCTGGCTGAAAAATTGAAGGAAGAATCTGTGCTTAATGGGCCCATATCAATAAACTCAGACTGATCCATCTTTATGTTCCTTGTACCATTATCCCACACCCCTTAGAGGCATTGCCGCACATATTCCCCAGGGTTCTGTTTGTACATATTAGAAAAGTCAAGCAGTTCTTTTGGAGTGTAGCATACCTCCTCCTGGGTCACACTTTGTACTTCACCTTTTGGGGTACACTGGGAATTAAGGTGCGGTGGTTAACAGCGTGGCTGCTAACCGAAAGGTCAGCAGTTTGAATCCACCAGCCAGTCCTTGGAAGCCCTATGGAGCAGTTCTACTCTGTCCTATAGGGTGGCTATGAGTCAGAATCGCTTCGATGGCAGCAGGTTTGATTTTTGGTTTTGGATAGGTCTAGAAGCCAAAAGGAAACCCTGGTGGCGCAGTGGTGAAGAGTTTCGGCTGGTAACCAAAAGGTCAGCAGTTCGAATCCACAAGACGCTTCTTGGAAACCCTGTGGGGCAATTCTTCTCTGTCCTATAGGATCACTATGAGTTGGAATCGACTTGACAGCAATGGGTTTTTTTTTTTTAGAAGCCAAAATGGGTAGTAGGGAATGTGTTTTGAGAATCTTCAGCGTTGTCTTGTAAGGCACCGATGCCCCAGGTAATGACTCAGGCAAAGGCTCTTCAGACACAGCTGGGTGAATCTCATCAGATGGGGTGGAGGAGCTGATGGTTTTACTGGAGAGGATGGCTTAGCAGTCAAAGATGGAATAATCTCTTTAGATGGGAGTGAGAGGGCTGGTTCTGTTGGCAGGAGTGATTCAATGGAATTTAGGGGCTCCGTGTCCCCAGCTTCCTGATTATCTGCCCATATGTCCCCATCTCAAGTTTCAGGATCCCATTTCTTCCCAATCAGTGTCCTCACTTTAACTTCAAACAACACTCCAAGTTGGGAATATTACAATAAGACTCTGGGTTTGGTTTTCGGTAATATCAGCCCTGTTACTACAAAAAATAAGGCTTTCTTTCAAGGCACAAGTGGAAACTTTGAGGTCGTTTATGCGGTGTTTGAGCTTTGACTCTGAAGCTCTGGGCTTGTCTCTTTATTTCACCACTTTGTCTAGCAAAAGTAGGAGCCACCAGCCAGCTTCCTTTTACTTCTCATTATGACAAAATTGTGGAAAGGTATCAAACATGCGATCACCGAGAATCTTGCCTCTCACCAATACCTGATCTATGGTGATGATATTTGCATATTCTATTGCCACCTCACGCCATGGATTAGCAGTGCCCTCTTTCCTACTGGAAGTAGTCATTAACATCTTTAAGACTAACCAGACTTGAGAACCAATTTAAAAAACTCATCCGTACAATTTTGTTTCTCTAGAACCACTCTCGGTACCAAATGTCTTAGGCTGGGTTCTCTAGAGAAGCAAAATGAGTAAAGCATATAAATATATATGTAGAGAGATTTATGTAAAGGAAGTGGCTTACGTGGTTGTAGAGGCTGGAAAACCCCAAGTCTGTGGGTCAGGCTGAGGCTTCTCCTGACTCATGTAGCTGGAGGTGCTGGCGAATCCAAAATCAGAAGGTCAGATAGCAGGCCTCTGGCTCACAGGCTGTGGAGGCCGATGAATCCTAAGATCGGCAGGTAAGACAGCAAGTAAACTGCTAGCTCAAGTCCCAAGAACCGGAGGTCAGACAAACAGGAGCCAGCTGCAGGATCCAGAGTGAGTAAAAGCCTGTGAGCCTCACCAGAAAGTCCACCTATATTGGATGCAGGCCACACCCCCAAGGAAACTCCCTTTCAACTGATTGGCTGCTCACAACAGATCTTATCATGGAGGTGATCACATTATATCAGATCTCATTATGGAGGTGATTACATGATTATACGACTGCCAAACTTCATCATGACCCAGCCAAGCTGACACGCAGCCTTAACCATCACACCATAACACAGTGAATGACAACGTGATCTGTGAGGTGCCTTTCAGCTGTACATATTATATCCAGTTGAGTTGCTGTTTGCAAGAACTTCAGTGATTGATGAGGTACAGAAAGTGATTGTAGAACAGCCTGATCAAAAAACTAGGCCTGGGGAATTAGTCCAAAGTTCCTTGTAATGTCAAGGGACTCTAACTAAAAAAAAATAATGGAGTTGTATTAAAAATTCAGTTACAGAAAATCCTCTAGTTTCTTAGATTAATATTTTGTGAATCTTTTTTCGAAATTTTTTTTTCTTTATTTTGAATTAAAGTTTTTACTTTGAGATGATCATAGACTCATGTGCAGTTGTAATAAATAATACAGAGAGATCCCCCTCATACCCTTTCCCCAGTTTCTTGCAGTGACAGCATTGTGCAGAATGACAGTACCATGTTATTACCAGGATAATGACACTGAGACAGTCAGGATACAGAACAGTTCCGTCACCACGTGGGTCCCTTATGCTGCCCTTCTGTAGCCACTCTCTGCCACCTCACCCCCTCTGTCATACCTGGCAACCACAAATCTGCTCTCCATTTCTATAATTTTATCATTTCAAAGATGTTACAGAAATGGAATCAGACACTACGTAGCCTTTTGGGATTGGCGTTTTTTTTTCAGCCAGCGTAATTGTCATCCAGGCTGTCCCATGTATCAGTAGTTTGGTAGTTTTCATTTCTGAGTGGTATTCCATAGTGTGGATTACCATCCTGCCTTTGAAAGACACCTGGTTGTTTCCAGTCTTGGGCTATTACGAGTGAAGTTACTGTAAACGTTCATCTCCAGGATTTTGTGTGAACGTAAGTTTTCATTGCTCTGGGATAAAAGCACAGGAGTGCAATTGTAGGTGGTATGGTAGTTGCAAGTTGAGTTTTTTAAGAAACTGCGAATCTGTTTTCCACAGTGGCTGCAGCAGTTTCCCTTCCCACCAGCAATGTGTGAGTAATCCAGTTTCTCCAGATCCTTGCCAGCTTTGGGTGTTGGCGCTAGTTTGGTTTTTGTTTTGTTTTTTTCCATTCCTTTTAGTTCACAGACTTTATTTTTTAGAATAGTCTTAGATTTACAGAAAAATTGAGCAGCTAGTACAGAGGTCCCATATGCCGCCCCCAAACACTCACACACACACACACACATACACACACACAGTTTCCCCTATTATTAACATGTTGCATTTGTGTGGTACATTTGTTACAGTTTTTATAATTAATGAACCAAAGTCCATAGCACACATTAAGGGATTCGCAGTGTTGTGTAGCTCTTTGGGTTTTGACAAATGCATAATGTATCTACATTACAGTATCATACAGTCATCTCCCTAAAAATTCCCGGTGCTTCATCTATGCATTCACCCTTCCCTGGCAACTGTATTTTCACTGTCTATATAGTTTTCCTTTTCCAGAATTTCATACAGTATGTGGTGCGTATCTAGAGTACAGCGGTTATTGTCTAAAAGTGTTTTTGTCTTGCTAGGCTGCCCCTTTCCTGGTCCTTTGACAAGAGAGAGCAGGCTTTTCTTGGGATTTTTTTTAGGGGGGGGGGGGTCTTCACTTGTTTCTTTGTTTCTCCTGTACATCTCTTTGGCAAGCCTGAGAATTCTGATTCCAGTAAACCAAGTCATTCCTGATAGGCATCTTCAGAAAAGGAAGAACTAGGGTGAAAATAGGATAGTTGAAAACAGAAAATGAAGGTAAATCATAGAGCGTTTCTGCGGTGGAGTCTTGGGAAGATATAGGCTGAGAGAAACCTAAACCCAAAACCAAACCCATTGCCGTCGAGGTGATTCTAACTCATGGTGACCCTATAGGACAGAGAAGAACTGCCGCATAGGGTTTCCAAGGCTATAATCTTTACAGGAGCAGACTGCCACATCTTTCTCCCATGGAGCAGTTGGTGGGTTCAAACTGCTGACCTTTCAGTTAGCGGTTGAGCGCTTTAAACACTGCATCACCAGGCCTCCTGAGAGAAGCCTACTTCCTTACAATTGTATTCTAGAATTGTACAGAAGGAAGCTAAGACATACATAAGAGGGTCTGACAGCCGGGGCTGAGTAGAGACACAAAGATACCCCCATCTCCTTAAGCTCCAAGTCTGGGATACATGAGGCGAAATCAAAACCCACTGCCATATTGTTTCTTGGGCCTCAAGGTCCCTAGCTGGTCTGCCTTCTTCTCTTCACCCTTCTGAGTCTTCTGACGTTTGTTTTGTATATAATGCCCAGGGTTTTTAGTCGTACTTGGTGGGAGGAATAGGGAAAAAGTACGTCCGCTCCATCTTCCTGGAGGTGGACGTCCTGAGTTGTAATTTTTAGTATTTGCTGGGTTCCTGACAATTTGTGAGAATCCCTTGCCTGCTTAGGACCATAGTCTCGTGGGACAACTTAGTCAGTTGGCATAATATAGTCCATAAAGACAGTGTTCTACATCCTTGTTTGGTGAGTAGTGTCTGGTGTCTTAAAAGCCTGTGAGCAACCATCTAAGATACAACTATTGGTCTCTACTCATCCAGAGCTGAAGAGAACAAAGGAAACCAGTGACTCAAAGAAGAAACTGGTTTACAGAACCGATAGTCTACATGAACAATGACATCACCTTCCTTGAGACCAGAAGAACTAGATGGTGTCTAGCTACCACTACTGACCGTTCCAACCAGGGACTCAGTAGATGGTCCCAGATAGAATGGGAGAAAAATGTAGAACAAAACTCAAATGCCTAAAAGGTGGCCAGACTTACTGGACCAATGGAGACTAGATGAACCCCGGAGACTATCGCCATGAGATACTCTTTAAACCTGGAACTCAAACCACACCCGGAGGTCACCTTTCAGCGAAATGACAGATTAGCCCATAAATAAGTAATATCGCCCATGAGTACTGTGCTCCTCAAAATAATCATCTAGATGAAATCAAATGGTGAACATTTACTGTAGATCAAAGATGAGAAGGCAAGGAGGGACAGGGAAGCTAGATTAATAGAAACAGAACAACCAAAATGGAAATAACGAGCATACTAATATATTGTGAAGAGTGTAACCAATGTCACTGAACAGTAGCTATAGAAGTTGTTAAATGAGAACCTAATTTCCTGTGTAAACTTCCATCAAAAACACAATAAAATATTAAAAAAAAAAAAAAAAAAAGAATCCCATGCCTTTCCTTCCAGAACCTCTATAGCTGCCATTTGCAACGGGAGGAGATCCTGAATATTAAAAGGTGTATAAGCTGTTGTTTAAAGGCATACTGGCATCCAACCGAGGCATCCTCATGTAATGAGATTTGAAATGGCATTGAACATGGCAATGCACCATGCAACCCTCTGTCCTTGTTTGTCTAAAATCTGTTTCAGTTACGTCCGAACTACCAGGAAGCCTAAAATATATACGATTTCTAAAGAAGTAGTTTTATCTTCACGTAAAATAGAGCCTAATTCGTATTGTAGTGTGGTTTAGGGGTCGACTGGGGGTATTACAGTCATTGATACATGACTTAAAACAGCGAATCATTTCATCGTCTGAATGGGAATAGGTGCTCAAAAACAGTTTGTTCTTAAGCGCTTCTAATTGCTTCTGAAGTATTTTTTTTTTATTGTGCTTTAAGTGAAAGTTTACAATTCAAGTTAGTTTCTCATACAAAAATTTATACACACATTGTTATGTGACCCTAGTTGCTCTCCCTATATTGTGACAGTATACTTCTCCTTTCCACCCTGGATTTCCCGTGTCCACTCAACCAGCTACTGACCTTCTCTGCCTTCCCATCTTGCCTCCAGACAGGAGCTGCCCATTTAGTCTCAAGTATCTACTTGAGCCGAGAAGCACATTCTTCACGATTATCATTTTGTGTCCCATAGCCCAGTCTAATCTTTGTCTGAAGAGTTGACCTCGGGAATGGTTTTAGTTTTGGGCTAACACAGAGTCTGGGGGCCATGTCTTCCGGGGTCCCTCCAGTCTCAATCAAACCATTAAGTCTGGTCTTTTTACTAGAGTTTGAGTTCTGCTCCCTACTTTTCTCCTGCTCCATCAAGAACTCCTTATTGTGTTCCCTGTCAGGGTGGTCATTGGTGGTGGCCGGGCACCATCTAGTTTGCCTCAGAAGTATTTTTAATCTATATAGCAGCTCTTTGGGAGTAAGATAAAAGTAAAATTAAGTGTACCTCTGAGACTCTACTTTTTAAAATTAGGGAAAGTCAAATCACTTGTTCTTCCATTAATTCATTCAATAAATATTTATTGCACGGCCATGGTATGCCAGGGTCTATCCTGGTGTGGGAATAACTCCAGGGAACAGACCATTTGGGCCACACCATGAGGGTCACAGCTGGAAAGCAAGCAAATCATTTTATGATGTGTCAGATGGTGGTAAGTGCCATGAAGAATAATTAGGATGAGGGTCTGGAGAGTGGTGGAGTGGCTGTTTTACATAAGGGGGTCAGGAGAAGCCCCTGGTCAAGTGACACTTGAGCGGGGGCCTGAGGGAAGCCAAGAAATGAACTATGGAGATGGGAGGGAGGAGGGGCGAGAGCCGGTTTGGAAAGTAGCTCTTATTTTCATCCAGTCTTCCATATTTTGTCAGATTTATTTGTACAGAAAGTGCTAGTAAATTAAATAGATGTGCGAAAGAACCCAACGGCTTGGCTCCTAGCTCCTTGCTGGTTTAGAAGTGGTTTCTCTCTGACATAATCGAAGTGCCTGCTTTTCCCAGCTTGCCTTCAAAGAGCTTTTCTCTGAAGATCTTGCCTTTGAGACCCTAGGCTGGATATTTCTCAACTTCAAATCAAAGTCTGTTCAGTAAATAGCACAGCTTCTGGTGTAATAATAAATACCTTAATGTCTCCCCAACAATAGCTGCGGTTCCCTTGCATTTTATTCCCCGAGAGAAAGGTGGAACACCACGTGAACTAACTTCTATATTTCTATGTCAGTGACTTTTATATTTACCACCCTGTTAAGTCCTTTTAGAAACTGTTTTAAAGATACAATTGAAATAAGAATATTTTAATAGCTTCATTATAACTGAGGAACAAGAAATCTCAGTGTGGGGTTCCTCATGGGCATAAAGAACTTGGCGCTCTTGACTTCTCTGGGTTTGGGTTTACTAGTCAGTGTGGGGTCTCAGAAACCCTTGTTCTGTTGATTTACAACCCAAGGATGATTCCTGGCCCTGGGACTAGAGGCAAGTGGGTTCCGAGGTTCACATAAAGAATGTATGATGGGGGGGCTTTTTCTTCTGGCACTATTTGTGACTGCGTCCCTAAATGGAAATGAAATACTTTTAAAGCATCGATCAACCTCCTACAGGCCCATTGCTAGCAGGCGATAGTGGGGTCTTGAGTATTTGCCTGTGTTCTCCAACAATGTTTTCATTACGCTCTGTGGACAGATAAAAGCTCTGATGTTAGCCGTGATTATTCTCTGCACACCTGTTGTTACATAGACAGATTTTCTGGTTGGGAAGGTAGCTCTTGCTTTCATGCAGTCTTAAATATCTCAATAGATGTATTTGTACGAAAAAGATACTTTTTTCTATTTATTATACAGAGAATGCTGATGAATTGAATAGGCCTGCAGAAGAAATGGGAAGCGTTTTATTTGCCTAGGCGCTGATTTGTCCTGATAGCAGCGCAATGAGATGGGCCTTTTAACAGCTTTCTCCTGCTGCGTTTGCGTCATACACCTTAATTCGGAACGTGTCATATAAAAACGAATAGCGCCATCGTGCGTGGGTCTCTGACTGCAGGCTGGCTTTTCTGGGGCCTCTCTCCTTTGAGCCACGTCTTCCCATTGTTTGATCAGCTGTGGTTGATTTTGTCCTACGCGTTTAGGTGATGATATTTGAACTGGCATACCACGTACAGTCATTTCTCAGCGAGCATAACAAGCCCCCTCCCAAGTCTTTCCATGAGGAGATGCTGGAGCGGCGGGCCCAGGAGGAGCGGCAGAGGCTGTTGGAGGCCAAGCAAAAGGAGGAGCAGGAGGTGAGACGCGGCTGTGAGCGCGAGTTGGCCAGCCTGGAGGACAGCGAGCTTCTATGGGTTCTTAGTCTCCCGCTGCTGAGCCCCAGGCTTATCTTTGTCTATAAAATTTTGCTCAGTATTTGATTCAAGATATGCAGATGAGTGTGAGAGGAGGTTAGGGAGTAACTGAGACATCATTCTGAGTGGTCGCCTCCCAGTAATCCTCGATACTGCCCCTTGGAACCCCTAGTCCAAGTCTTTTTTTAAAAAGGAGGCAGTTTAGTACAGCTAGATGGTGCCCGGCTACCACCGCTGACTGCTCTGACCAGGATCACAACAGAGGGTTCTGGACAGAGCTGGAGAAGGATGTAGAGCATAATT
>NW_004444012.1:8248883-8268055 GCF_000243295.1 Trichechus manatus latirostris
AAAAAAAAAAAAAGGAGGCAGTTTAACAAGCTTCCTGTGGTCTTTCTGAGCTTATAAAGCTGTACAGAAATTCACTGAGTCATGGAGGCTATTTTCTTCTTCCCTGTGTTAGACAAGAATCTCCTGCTCAAAAGAGACTGAACTTTGTGAGTCCCATTCAATTTGTACTGCCTACTTTAGAGCCCTGGTGGCACAGTGGTTAAGCGCTCAGCTGCGAACCAAAAGGTCAGCAGTTTGAATCCACCAGCCGCTCCTTAGAAACCCTATGGGGTAGTTCTGCTCTGTCCTATAAGGCGGCTATGAGTCAGAACCAACTCGACAGCAACGAGCTTGGTTTGGTTTTCTCATCCTCATTATTTATTGGAAGACATGTTGTTTATTAGAAGGTAGTGAATATTTGGAGCCCTGGTGGTACGTTAAGAGCTCAGCTGCTAACCAAAAGGTCGGCAGTTTGAATCCACCAGCTGCTCCTTGGAAACCATATGGGACAGTTCTACTCTGTCCTGTAGGGTCGCTATGAGTCAGAATCAACTCGATGGCAACAGGTTAGGTTAGGTTAGTAAGTTAATGAATATTTAACTGACAATCTTGTTTTGGTATACTGTTATAACTATCTATAAATTTTTGATATGTTTTTACCTTTCGTGTTATTCCTGTTAGTTTTTGGTGAGTCTCTTAATAGGTTTGATAATTGCACCTGGAATTTTAGGAGGCTAATAAAAAACAGTGGTTTCCCTACCTAAATCCAGATCCAACTAAGCAACAGATACATAAGTCACCTGGATAGAGATCAAAACACCACTCTTAATACTGAGAAATCTGATTGGAGAATGCAGCTTAAGGGCTGTGGCATGTGGGCATGGTGCCTGTGGCATGGCTAGGACAGCCCAGCCCTCCTCCACCGAGCGGCCCCTGGCCCCATGACAGAGAGCGGACACAAGTGCACGTTCTCTGCAGACAGGCAGATACCAAGGAGGAGGGGAGAAGTGAGAGGCCAGCAGTGTGGCTAGAGCTAGTCCCTCTACATGGAAACGTGAAGAGTGGGGAGTGAATGCCTCTGTCAACACGATCTTCTTACCGCATTCAGGGAATGCCAATGGCATAAGAACTCTGATAAAAGTGATCCAGCTTCAGTTTGTACACGGTTCTAGACAGTCAGGTCTCTTAGGAAAGGAGAGCTTCAATTATTGGAACTCGCAAGAGTTTCTGTGGTTCCAGAATTTATGTGTCGTATGGGTTTCAGAAGGAGCCCTGGTGGCACAGTGGTTAAGCTCTCAGCTGCTAACCGAAAGGTCAGCAGTTCAGACCCACCAGCTGCTCTGCTCCACGAGAGAAAGATGTGGTAGTCAGCTTCCATAAAGATTAAAGCCTTGGAAACCCTATGGGGCAGTTCTCCTCTGTCCTGTAGGGTCGCTATGTGTCAGAATCAACTCCACAGCAGTGGTAACGGGTATGGGTTTCAGAGATTGGCGTGTGACGGTAGTGTGATTTATTTCAGCAACGTGAAATCCTTCATGAGATTCAGAGACGGAAAGAAGAGATCAAAGAAGAGAAAAAAAGAAAAGAAATGGCTAAGCAGGTACTCTATCATTAACTGTAACAATGAAACTAAAATTTTTTATATTTCATTAAATATAAAATGTTTTCATTTCCACTGATAAGATTTTCCCCTTTCATGTTGTTAGTAGTAAAGCTTACAACAAAGTACTAAAATACAAAAATATTGTTGTGTATTTTGGGTTCCCCAAATAGGTAGCAAAGTTGAGAGTAGTAGGTTATCTGTAGATTACCTAGGTTTCTGTGACTACAGTGATTTATCAAATGAGTCAAGGTAGAGGAGAGACTAGATAAGAGAGTGAAACTTTGATAATTTTAATACTTAGAAAAGAGCACTATTGGTTCATGCCTAGGGATGGATGGGAACCTTACAGATCTGCCTGAGACGTCACTCAGTGATAGAGGAGAGTGAGCCAGCAGTGGTCCGGAGTCCACCTCAATCAAGAAGCCAGTTATATGTGTTTGGAGAACTCCAGAGAAAATTGAACTTATTCTTTTTTATAGAATTACGGGATTTAACTTAAGGCAAACGCAGGTGTAGCGGGAGGAGGGGCTGACAAGCTCGACTGGCTTAGCTGTGGCTTTTTCACGGCCTCGCCCTGTGGCCTTGACATGGGACACCCTCTGTGGCTCGTTTTCCTCATCCCTTGAAGTGGGACTGGGAATGCCTTCCTTTCTGGCTCGTGTAGTCATTCCCATGGGTCATGGACTGCCGTATGCGCAAGTACAAAGTCGTGCACAAATGTAAGGTGACGTTTCTGTTCCTGCCAGCGTTCCTGTCTTCCATCTGACCTGCTTTCTGTCAGCCACTACCCACACCGATGGCGTCACTAGGGGGGTGCCGGGGATGTGGACCGCACCAGCTGACCCTGTCAGAGAGGCGACACCAAAGTGACTGTCTGTAAAAACCTTTGTGCAGTGTTTCAGCAGAAATTTATGATTTTTAATAAAAATATCCCCGTAGTTAGTTGAACAACAAAATTTTTTTTCGTAAGCCCAGCTTCCATGTATCGTGTCAACGTCCCTACAAGGCTAAAACTCTACGCTCATTTACTTTTTGAACCTTCGGATGGGCTCCAGTCAGAGCTGTCATTACTGTCCAGTTACCGGTTTCATCTGCGTGGGCTGCAAGCACACACTGTTGTTTTCGTCCCTGCCGCTATTTTTAGAGTCCCTGATTCGGTCAGGTCTTCTGGTGCTTTAGTTACAATATTGTGGTAATTAACATGGGGGGGTGACACCAATGCTAGTGACGCCCCTACCTGACGCTCCTTTTGAAGGCCCCCTCCTTCTCCTTCTTCTTGCCCTTCTCCCTAACTTTACACTCATGCTCTAAGATTCTTCCCATTTCCACTTGTAACAGTCAACGTTCTCTTGAAACTGTAACCTGGACTCCAGACTGTGGTTCTCGAGCCAGGGCCTTTGTTAACATTCAGTTTTTACAAGTGGAATTCAACTCATTACGTGTGTAAGCATTCCGTTTAAATAAAATTTGCAATCTATACTGAGTATGTAATTATTTCCCATAATTGTCTTTCATCTGTGACTTACATCTAAAGTAGGTCTCCCTTTTCTTTTTGTAGGAACGTTTGGAAATTGCGAGTTTATCAAACCAAGATCATACCCCTAGGAAAGACCCAGGAGGATACAGAACAGCTGCTATTCTACATGCAGGGTCTCCCGACTTTGTAGGAAATGGTAAACATCGGGCCAACTCCTCAGGAAGGTCTAGGTAAGTTCTTGGGATTTCTGATCCGGGAGGATAAAGTAAGTAGAAGGATTAAAACAACTTGTAGTGAAATTTGATGGAATTTTCAAGTAATGGTTTTAATAAATTCTTAAAAACATATGTATTTTACTATATTAGTTAACAGTACAATAATAACACTTTCTAAGTATCTTTCATGAAACCAGTTTCGTGGCTCATACCCCTTTAGAACAGCCTTTAACACTTCACAGTCTTGTCTCCAATAGAATTCGACGTGATTTTTAATGACCCAAATTATTCAGGGATTTAAAAAATTCTTCCATTGGATCCTCATCATCCAATTAAATTTCACACTGTACGTGTTCCAGCCTGTAACTCCGTAGGCTGGTAGGGTCCGCCACAGATTTCCAGAATGCCCCAAGATGGGCATAGGGATAGGGACACCCTTTATATGAGAGCAGGAGCCCCATTTTGTACCAGAGCTTCCTCCCTATTGCACCGAGGACACGCGGTGTCCTCATCCATTCTGGTGGCTCCAGTGGTGTCCTATTACCGGAGGTCACAAGAAGGACACCACCTCTTCCCCACATCCTTTTCCACTAAAGCATTGTGACTCCCCACTCTGCTTGCCGTGGGCCCTGCAGGCCAGAGACGAGTCTTAGAGCAGAAGCCATTTTATGAGTGGGTAGGTCACTAAGCAGTGTAGGCGTTATGATTCAGCTTCACTAGG
This sequence comes from Trichechus manatus latirostris, assembly GCF_000243295.1. Taxonomy (NCBI): domain Eukaryota; kingdom Metazoa; phylum Chordata; class Mammalia; order Sirenia; family Trichechidae; genus Trichechus; species Trichechus manatus. The sequence goes on from NW_004444012.1 coordinate 8,252,879, forward strand.
TGTTCAGGCTGTCTCTGTGAGATTCTAGGCAGCACTTAACACCAACTCTCACTTTACGAAAAGAAAGATTTCAGGTACCAAACTAAAGATTTAGATGAACCTTTGAGATGTAGCTTGTTTATCAGAAGAAACCATTTCAGTTATTTCCGTAATTATCTACTTTTTCAAAAAAAAGATCGGCTTAGAAAATCATTTTGCTATTAATGTATAATCACCTACCGTTCAGGTGAACTAAATGTTTTTGAATACTGTTTGTGGGAACCTTTTTAAGGTTGTAACTGCTAACTGGTTTAGATTATTTCTGCCACTATGCTAGAATATAACTGGGTCCCTAGTAGGCAGCATAGCTTGAAGTTGTCAGAGTATTTCACTAGGAAATTATTTGGCAAATTCTTATTGTGGTTAGAAACACAGTGGAAGTAAATCAATGATATGAATAAGGCTTTTCATATATGTGGGAAAAAATTTTTAAGCTTAAACATCTCAGTTTTTGTGGTAACTACAAATAGAGGGATAAACAGTGGGTCCAAGGTTAGACTTGCTTATGAGATTAAAAAATAGAAAGTTTATTCAAAGGAGAATGGGAAGTTCTCTCTCCTGCTTGACGTTTTTACGTAACCCCTGTAGAGTGGCCTTTGTGAGTCTTGGATTGGACAGTGTCGCTTGAGCATCCAAGAAAAGAAATGAAAGAAATAGTTTCATCTGTTTTATGTCTTGTTTGCCACGGTTGTTGCACATACCTCACAGAACTGCGCCCTGGTGCTAACTGTGTTGGCTCCTGACCAGGAAAAAATGAATCATTCTCGAAGTGCCATTTACACGCTTCCTTTGGTTAAGAAGGAAACTCTGGTGGCTTAGTGGTTGAGAGCTACAGCTGCTAACCAACAGGTCTGCAGTTTGAATCTACCAGGAGCTCCTTGGAAACTCTACGGGGGCAGTTCTCCTCTGTCCTGTAGGGTTGCTATGAGCCAGAATTGACTCAACGGCAGTGGGTTTTGTTTTTGTTTTTTTTTCTGGTTAAGAAAGAAAAGGTCCTTAATACACCAGAGTACTTCATAGTATGCTCTTGATTCTTTTTCTTCCTTGCTTTTCACTGGCCTTTATGAGTTTGAAAAGTCAGGAAATAATCAAAATGTTCCATATTATTCCTTCACGTAGTAAATACAGTTAGTACTGAGCTAGTAAAGATGGCCTTTTCATCAGGATCAACAGCGAGCAGAATCTGAACTGGCTGTGGTATCGTTGTGTGTCCTCAAGTCGATTCTGACTCCTAGCGACCCTATATGACAGATTAGAACTGCTCCATAGGGTTTCCTAGGCTGTGATGTTTACAAGAGCAGATTGCCAGGTGTTTTCTCCTGCAGAGTGGCGGGTAGGTTTAAACCACTGACCTTTTCATTAGCAGCCAAGCACTTAACGATTGCACCACCAGGGCTCCTTGGCTCTGGCTAAAAGCAGTAAAATATAGAACCATGATTCATTCATTCATTCAACAAATATTTGTTGCATACTTGCTCTGTGCCAGGTACTGTCTGAGTCCTAGGGATTCAGTAAACAAGATCGAGATGGACCCTGCTTTCCTGGAGTTTATATTCTAGTTGTCCACCAGTAAACATAAAAATGTCAGGTAGTGATTAGTGCTATGCAGAGAATTAAAATAGGCTGTGTTAAAGAGAGCCTGGGCGGCTACTTCAGGTTGGACGTTTGGAGGAAAAAATATAAGGGTTGGATGTTGAGTGACTAAGAGAGAGTGGCTTTAGATGGGGGAGAAGGGGTGTGTAGGATCTGGATGACGAGAAGGAGCCAGCCACACCAAGACTGGAGGAGAACATCCTCGGTGCAGACAGCAGCTGGTGCAGGGGACCTGAGACTGCCCGGGCCTGCTGTATGCAGGGCTCAGTAACAGGGCAGGACTTCGTGGCTAGAACCAGCGGGCCTGGGAGTGGTTCAGGGAGGGGCAGGCAGGAGGAGGACACACAGGGCTTTGTTGGCAGGTCATGAGTTCAGACGTAATGAGACGCCTTGGAGGTTTTAAGCAGGAATCTGGTGCTATCTGACTCACATTTTATAAAGTTCCTCCTGGCTGCAAGTGGAGAGTGGATGGCACGGGGACAAAAGCAGAGGCGTGGTCTTCACACGTCATTTGATACATCTCACCCCCACTACACTGCAGCCATGCTAATCTTTCAGCCCTTGAGGGCCTCACGGTCAAGCCTGGGGCTCTGCCTAGGACACTCTTGCTCTGGCACTTTGTACGACTTGGTCTTTCTCATTCAGGTCTCCCCTCAAAAGTGACCTCCTCAGAGACGCCTTCCCTGCACACCCCGTCCGCCTCCCTCCCCTTGGTCTTGTTATCTAATTCTCTTTTATTTGTCTCCATAGCACTTACCACTAACTGAAAATCCTATTCATGTGTTTGCTTTTCCATGAGGCCGTAGAGTTTGTGAGAGCAAGGACTTCATCATGTTTCCCTCAGTGCCTAGAGCAGTGCCAGACAGATCCATTGTAGGCGCTCAGTACATACCTGGAAAGACAATAGGAAGGAAAGGAGAAACTGTGTTTTTGGTGTTCTTAAGGTCTGAGCCTCTTTAGCCAGGCAGCTCTGCTTTTCTTTATCTGTGGAGTATATCCAGTCAGTAAGGTTTTGTTTAACAAAAGGTTTCCACTGCTTAAAACAAGAGAAAGAGGGGAGGGGTGGGAAACACTCGCTATTGTAGTGGAAAGAGGTTAAAAGCCTGGCCTACTAGCCCAGCTTTTCACGGACGAGTCTTTGCCTTTGTTGAAGAACTTTTCTGGGCCCTTCAAGTTCTTTTGTAAGTGTAGCTTTGTTGAGGTACTTGGAGCTTTTTAGGAGAAGCAAGACAAAATCTCTATAAAAAAGGTCATGGTGGAGAAATACTTGCACGTATTCAGACTTGCCTTCAATTGAGGTTTTTAACTTGAACTGTGTATCCCAGAATCTAGGATACGTCGCCAGGTTCTATTCCTGTTTCCACCATCAAACAAAATCAGGTTATCTCCTACTTTGTTTTCCCTATCCTAAAACCAGGGTATGGTAACTGCTGACTTTTCATCCTTACAGAAAAGAGATAATTGAGTGACTTAAGTGTAAGACATGGGATTTCTTCCACTCTCCCCAAAAAAGGAGGGGACCACCTACAGTGTAAAGGATGTGGGTGGGGGAGCTAGAGGGGTCCTTAATTCATCTTTCTAAACCTGCCCTCCTCCATTGTTTGCTCTTTCTCCAGTTGGTTCTGTGGAAGCATAGACTAATCACCTCAAATTAAATAATATCAGGAATTCTTGTTAACTTTATTTCCACAAAACTGCACAGAGCTTCTAACTGAGGGATCAAGGGCTAGAGTTTTCTGTGGCATCTTGGTGAATTAGGCAGGACGATGAGAATATCCTGGCCCCCATATGTCTCAGGTACAGATATCCTTTCTCTATCCCATCCCAACCATCTATGTTTACAGACATTCCATAATTCTAGAAAAGATCATTGAAGATGAAACCATAGTGTCATTGCTTCTAAACACATTTGTTTGCTTTGGGATGGGCAGGTTGACAGAGCCACCTTTCTCAAGTCCTGTTGGACAAGTTACCACCTGTCCTCTTGCCTCTTGGCTTTTTCTTTATCATCTTCTCTGCTTTTTAGGTATCAAGGTCACGTATGCCTAATTTAATCTTCTAAATTTGAATTATGTCTAATTCTCTATCCTTTATAAGACCTAGTTAATATTATTCAGTGATTTTGTTTAAAACACCCTTTATTTCAGTAGGCTGTATACTGCCACAGCTACTTTGAAAAAGTGATAACGTGGGTGATGTTTTTAATTATATTGCAAACTCCCATGAACGTTCCATAGTCCTAGGAAAGATCGTTGAAGGCGAACCCATGGTGTCACTGGTCTAAACACCATTTAGGATGATATTTCTGCTTGAGTTCAGAAGCTGTTTCACTTAGGAACCAGTTAGGTACCAAAAGGTTGTTAGAAACCCAGTTTTTGAAGAGTCCACAGCAGACAGTGTGAGCAACCAATATATACACATCTGTGTAGGACTCGCTTTTGGGTCAAAACAGTAGACATTGATGATACTAAGTTTTGCTTTCTTATTCCTTCTTTTCAAAATTGTTCCTGTTGTCAAATAATCTATCCCATGTGGCATGTACCACCTCTATCATTTTTTTGCCACTTTTACTTTTAAAATTTTCTCTGTTCCTTCAGTCCTAATTATGTATCTTTTCCAGCCACACTCTTAACACTCGCCCTGTCTTCATACTTATCAGTCACGACGGGCTTAATAATATTCCTAAAATACCTTAAGTCAAGTGTTAGCACGCTGTAAACCAAAGAACAAAAAGATAGCCTAGATCTTTTCCCCCTGCTCGTACAAATAACTTTAGAAGTAGAAATTTAAAAGACTGCCATGTATTAGTCATTCCCTGGTGTTTCTAATATGCAGACTCCGTGTGGTGTGAGTTATATAGTAGGGACCCAGCAGCATGGAAGGGGCCAGGAGGAAGGGGAGCTGTATAGGCTTGAAAGTGGAGAGACCAGTTAATAATGGATTATTGCATGTGTCCGGGAGAAAATCAGTGGTGACCCGAATGGGGGCAGGGAAAATAGAGAGGGGAGGGTGGTACTTGGGGATCAATTAGATACAGGATATGGAGGAGCCCAGGGTGACTCACAGGTTTCTGACCAGTGAGACAGAATGGATGACTGTACTCCAACCAAAATAAAAGACCCAAGGGGAAAAATTGGGTTGAGTATAGGCGCGAGAGAGGTGGAGGTTTTATTGACATTGCAGTGCCTTGAGGAGTAAATAGAAAGCGAGAAAATAGGGATACCAAGTGTAGAAGTCTGAACATGAAGAGCAAGGGGAAGTGGGTAGATTGAAGGAGGGGAGTTTGGGGGTGGAAGAGAACAAACTGAGGGGAAGGAGCCACCGTAGGGGGACAGATTGAACATACAGGGGAGAGGGGCTCACTGACCGACCCAGATCCCAGAGACTGTAGGGAATGGGACTGAGGAGCTGGCAGCTGGCCTTCCTCAGAGTCTGCAAGAAAGAAAGAGTGGTACAGATGCCAAGTAAGTTTAAAGGTGGAACCATAGAAATCGTGGGCTTCACCTCTCATTGCCTAATGTTCTCAGTGAAAATAAAAGACAAGACCGTGCTTAGAGTGAGTGGGGTGCTTTCTAGAGATCTGTCCATGTACCTCATCAAGGCATTTCTTGACCATCAATCCTGACCATCAAAAGCTCTCTCCCTTCCCTCTTTCCTGCAGCCTCCCCTCAATTTAGTAATTATTTTAGCATTATAATCTACCTTCCCGGCTATTGCTCCCCACCCAGAAAAAAAAGTAGTAACAGAGAGAGGGAGGGATGGATTGTGAGTGTTTTGGAGAAGTCGTGGAGGGGGGTGGAAGGGGTATCTGTCAAAGACAAGTAAAAGAATGGATGAGCATTCAGTGGTTGAGGTCCCAACTGGAAACCAAGAAGTTTAGTGGCCTCCAGACTCCCCAGCTTTTCAGCTTTCTGCAGATGTGCATGTGCATGGGAATGAAGAGATGTGGATCAGTGTGGGATTCATCTCCATCACTGCTCTCCAGTAGAAGTTTCTGTGTTGATGGAAGTGTTCTAAATCTTTGCTGTCCAAATCATAGCTGCTAGCCACTTGTGCCTATTGAGTACTTGAAGTGTGGTTACTGCAACTGAGGAACTGAATTTTTAACTTAATTGAATTTGTATTCATTTAAATAGCCACATAACGGTAGTACTACCATGTTGCACTGCACAGATGTAGGGTGGGGTTTCTGTATGGGAAAGTGCACAGTGGAGAGTTAAACACCTTGCCCAGTGATGCCTTCCGCTCAGTTCCCAGTAGAGACAGATGTTAGACAAACAGGAGAAAAAGGAGGGGAAAGGAGTTCCCGCATTAATCTTAGAAAGAAAAAAACACCATTGTCCAAATTTCTTTTTCAGGCGAGAACGTCAGTATTCTGTCTGTAGTAGTGAAGATTCTCCTGGCTCTTGTGAAGTCCTGTATTTCTCTGGGAGTAGTGCTGATCAGCTCGTGGTGCACAAAGGGAAACGTATTGGTGAGTAAACTAGGTAAATTCATTTAAATTATCCTAATGACAAAGTTATTCATGAAGGAGCATGGTAGGATGGAGACTGTGTCATCTAGACCAGCACAGTCCAAGGAAGACTACCAAACCAGTAGTCAGTCATTCGGACACCATTCCTAATGACCAGAACAAGAAGTCACTAAGGTTTCCCCACCTATAAGATGGAAATAAATACCTATGCTCTTGGAAATATTGTTAGCATAAAGATCATTAAAAATTTGTCATCATCCCAATGCTTAGGGGACACTAAGCTTTTGTTAAGGATTATGTCGGGAACGGTTAGTGGTTGATGGTTGAACAACATAATGAACATAATTGGTATCACTGAACCATACGTGTGAAGATTGTAAAATGGCAAATGTTTTGTTACCTGTGTATTTACCACAGTTTAAAAAAATTGTCATCATTATAATTATCCAAGCTCTTTGAAACAAAATGGTAGGAATATTATGAATCAGTAGAATCTTGTATCGTGTGCATCTGTTCCAGCTAAAATATGTATAACAAAGTGAGTTCTCATGCCTGTGATCTTTAATAACCAAGTCTCATTTTCAAAAGTTGATATCCATCTGTTTGGTATGTTGTATCTGACCAGGAAAACCACTTTATTTTCTATGTGTTTTATTTAGCAGCTTTTCCTACTCTGGCTGTTTGGAGTGAAGCTTGTTTGGCAATTCAGGATTTGAATTGTTTATATTAAAATCCAGTTTTCAGTATCTACTTCCTGTGGGCTAAACGAGTATTACTTTTTATCCACCGTACGAACAGAGCCACCAATTGGAAGGGATCACTTGCATGTATTAGATTTGATCATTAACTGTAATTCTCAATCCCGTGAATATTTTTGCCAGAACTAACAGGTACCCACATTCTCTCAGTGGAGTTTGCTTTCTTTGGCATCTTTTTCCTTCCTCTCTAAGGACATACATATAAGCAGGGAGTCACCAGGAAGCGGGCAGTGGGTAGAGGGAGAAAAACCCAAGCATCTGCATAGTCTATGAATTAGACACTTAACCCTGGCCGACTAAAAGTAGCCTGGCCAGTACAGGTGCACACACAGAACCTGCCATATAAGGGCAAAGCAGCCACTTGAGCAGGTTCAAGATGTTGGTAGAGGCGATGATTGTCTGTGGACCGGAGAGTGTCCTTGACTCAGAGACATTTTAGATTCATGGAACTGACACCATAAAACGCACTGCTTTCCAGTCATCTGGGGAAATGAGGAAGGCAAGTTAATCCAACCGCTTATTACCTCGATTCGGTCCCCTACGCTCACTGTACTTCCTTGGACAGACTCGCCTGAGTTAATGCCCTGATTAAACCAAACCCACTGCTGTCAAGTCGATTCCGACTCCCAGCGACCCTGCAGGACAGAGTAGAACTGCCCCATAGGGTTCCCCAAGAAGCAGCTGATGAATTCGAACTGCCAACTTTTTGGTTAGCAGCCGAGCTCTTAACCACCGCACCCCAGGGCTCCAGTGCCCTCATTAGAGGGGTAAATTTGTAGTTTGAGACTTTTTTATGAAACCACCAAGTAAACTATTTTTTTGTTATTGTTTTCTCACAGTGGGTCTAGTTTTTAAAATACGCCCTAATTTTCTAAGAAATGTTTTTGATAAAAAGTCAACTACTTTTTGTTTTTTTCAGTTTATAGCTGTTGGAAGTAGAGAGAAGCGGGAACTTACGTTATGGAAATGAGCAAAGCACTATAGAGAGTGTCCATAAATGATCACTGTTAGTGTATCATGGACTGTCAGCAAGAGTTCTTTCGGTAGCGAATTTTCCTTTAGCCTCTTGGTGGTGTGTTCTTTTGTCCTGTTTGTTATCCCCATCATGCAAAAGAAGAGGATAGCAATAATAAAATTATAGTATCCCCAAAACCCAGCAATTACAAAATGCCTACCTACTTCCAATTGGAGAGATACATATTGCAAGACATGGCACTGTATACCAAACGCATTTCCTTAGGCTTATGTAAATAACATCACTCTCCATCCCATAAACGTTTCATACCATGTGTCTCCAGTGTAAAACCACTTAAATTTCACATTCCACACAGGTCGCTTCTTTTGGTTGACAAATCTGCAGACATCAGGCTTTTTCCCCCCTTAAACTAAGAATGCAGGAGCCCTGGTGGCACAGTGGTTAAGCATGCGGCTGCTAACCAAAAGGTCCATGGTTCAAGCCCATCAGCCGCTCCACAGGAGAAGGATGTGGCAGTCTGCTTCGGTAAAGATTTCAGCCTTGGAAACACTATGGGGCAGTTCTACTCTGTCCTGTAGGGTCGCTCTGAGTCAGAATTGACTTAATGGAAGGAGAACTTGTTTTTGTTTAGCCTAAGAATGTCGGGAGTTATTTGTGGCAAGCATAACAGATTGTTTTAATTCAAATCTATAAACTGAGCATTTCAATGAAGTAGAAACTGCTTTTCAGACAAAAATTCTAGGTGAGTTAGTTCATCCATCTTTCTCCAAAGTATTTTTGCTAAGACTACTGTCTTCTGATAAAAATTCCTTCACTTTCAGTTTTTCAAATGGAAAAAATAATTATCAATGTTTCCTTAAAAAAAATTTAAGGAAAATAAAGTATAGGTTGCTCTGCCTTGCCTACTCGTTTGTCATCATTTTCAGAGGATTGGCTAATATAAGGAGGTCACAGAATTAAGAAAGGACGTGGTAGGGTCCCTTGGTCGTTCAGAACACCGCGTCATTGTCTCCTTTCTGTCTGGAGCCGTTTGTGATGGTCACTGGAGAGTGACAGTGGGTGGAGGCCAGGGGTGCCGCTGAGTATGCTACAGAGCGCAGGACAGCCCCTACAGCGAAGGATTATCCCGGCCAACATGTCAGTAGTGCTAAGGATGATAAACCTTGCTATATACTATGATTGGTAAATTAGGGGGAAAAAAAATGTGTAGGGGAACCTAGAAGAGAAGTAATGCAAAATGGTGATATGACGGGTAATATTTTTCTCTATTTTCCAATTTGTTTGTTTGGTAATGTTCTGTCATAGTCTTTAATGAAAATGTAGATTTTTAAAAGAAAATTTTTGGTGTTACAGAAGTTAAGCTCTCCCTGATACAAGTGGAAACCATATGCCTATCACTAAATAAATGTGTCTGTCTTTCTAGTTCAAATTTAAACTGTCATTTCAGATTCCTTCCCTCAAAACCACTGGCCAGTTTGTATTTACTGACCATGTTCAAATTTTGTATTTAGGAAGTCAGTGATGTATTCAAATTTCCAAATTACTGGAACCTGTTTCAATTGTGCACACTAATCTACACTGATAGAATAATCGTGATGGAGAGTTCCCTTTCTCCAGATTCTATCATTTGGTGTTTAGCTGTGTGTGTACATTATTGCGCCGGTAGGCAGTGATCAGAGGTGGATTGGTGATGACAGTAACATTGTGAATAATGGCTGCTCTAAGAAAACATTGGTCTCTTGATTTGGTCTGATACTAAGATCTCATTGTTGATTCTTGTCCCTTTGTAAAAATTAGTATTTTAGGGGTTAGGATATATTAAATATAAAAACTGGTTATAAAAGAGCATACACTACATGAAATAATATTGTTCATAGTTAGCACATGATACCCATTGTTGAATGAATGTTTATTTCCCCTATTTTCCCAAAGGAAACGCTCCAGTGAGATTTAATTTACATTTTCTGCTTAACATGCAGGCAGTGATGAGCAGCTTGGAAAGTCTATCTACAATGCTCTGGAGACAACCACTGGCAGCTTTGTCTTGTTATATGAATGGGTCCTCCAGTGGCAGAAGAAAATGGGCCCCTTCCTTACCAGTCAAGAAAAAGAGAAGATTGATAAGTGCAAAAAGCAGGTAGGTGTTACATGGCTGAGCAAAAGGCCCGGTCTTGAAGCTCTACACCCGTTGCCGTTGAGTCAATTCCAGCTGACAAAGCTCCAGGAGGTGACAGAACATAGTAGCTCAGCCTCTGATCACGTCAGCTCCATGATCCGGGCGGTGAGATGTGTTTAAGCAGAGGGGACGGTGGGGGACCAGCACCTTCTCTGCCTGGGTTCTCGGGCCGTTGCTCCTGCTTTCAGAACCTCTCTGGCTGGCTCCCTAACCTCCTCGTCAACAGCCATCTCTCCACCCCGGACCAATTTGTATTTCTTACTTGCGCTTTTGGCATTCATTTCTATTTTCTCCACTGTTTCGAAATATTTCTTCAAAACAGTTTCGGAGGACTAGAGAATTTTAAAGTTTATTTATGATACAGAGCATAAAGGGAATAGTTACGATTGCATACGTATTGCAGTGTTAAGTAATAAAGAATTTAGAAAACTGTAGGTAAAGCACTGTATTTAGAGTTGCGTGTATATTTGTGTATAGGAAGAAAAACAGAAAGTAAATACAACAAAGTAACAGATACCTTTGGGTGGTGGCAATATAGATAATTAGGGTTTTTTTTTCTTTCTATCTTTTTATTAGTACTCTTGAAAATTTTAACAGTGAATCTATAGTCAGAGAAGGTTGTTGTAAAAACAATGTTTCTTCTTTTTTTCGGTGGCCCTGTCTCAAAAGAAGTTGCTTTTAAAAGCGGTTTACTTATTTTTAGTATTTCTAGACTAGGTTTAGAAATAAAAGAAGTTGAGAATTAACTAATTTTTTTTTTTTTTTTTTGGCTTTATGAGCTATTAGTTTGACTATATAGATTTGAGGAGGACTCATATTCACTCTTGTCTCCTTTAAAAATACGTTTTCTTCAAATGCTTCGCTTTTGAAGTGAAACGCGGGTAAGTTGATCAATCTGATTTTATCTCGTTTCTTCCTTGTCAGATTCAAGGGGCAGAAGCAGAATTCAGCTCCCTGGTGAAACTGAGTCATCCAAATGTAGTGCGCTACCTCGCAATGAATCTCAGAGAGCAAGACGACTCCATCATGGTGGACATTTTAGTGGAGCACATCAGTGGGGTATCTCTGGCCACACACCTGAGCCACTCAGGCCCCGTCCCCACGCACCAGCTCCGCAGGTACGCAGCTCAGCTCCTGGCAGGCCTCGAGTATTTGCACAGCAATTCCGTGGTGCACAAGGTTCTGAGCGCATCCAGTGTCTTGGTGGATGCGCAGGGCACCATCAAGATCACGGACTACAGCATCTCTAAGCGCCTGGCAGACATCTGCAAGGAGGATGTTTTCGAGCAGACACGAGTTCGTTTTAGTGACAATGCCCTGCCTTATAAAACAGGGAAGAAAGGGGATGTGTGGCGTCTTGGCCTTCTCCTCCTCTCCCTCAGCCAAGGCCAAGAGTGTGAAGAGTACCCAGTGACCATCCCTCGTGACTTACCAGCTGACTTCCAAGACTTTCTAAAGAAGTGAGTATCACTGAGAATCTTTTGCTGAATTTTATCCCTGTAGTTTTGATTGTGTGGGGATGTGCTAAACGCCTGTGTGAGCTGGAGGACAGGATCAGGGTTCTCTCTTGGCTCTGATACTTGCCCAGCCACCTGTTTTCTGTTTTCTGTCTTGTGTTTGTCATCCCCTTAACTCCCACGTTCTCCTAGGTTCGCTAGAACCACTGTTGGTGACTGCTGAGTGCTCCAGGGTCAGTGGGGATTGTCATGGTAAGAAGTGACCTGTGGGTTCAAGTGGAAGGCCTTCTTGGTTATGTTTGCTGCTGGTTCCTGAGCCGTCACAGACAAAGCCTCCTGCCTAGAAAGGGCTGTAGGAGTGCGAGTCCGCCCATCCTTCTCAACCATTCTTCCTCAGCAGTGTCTCGGTCAGCCAGGCTGTAGACTGCAAACGACTTCTTTACTCTAGAGAGAGGGTTTGGGGTACCTGTGAATTACAGGTGCATATTTAACAGGGCCAAGTTTTGTCCATTTTGAGGAAAGCCTTACTGAGAGGCTTTGTTCAGGTCCTTCTGTCTTTTCTAGTTTAGCCCTGCCTCTGTTCTCAGTCCAAGCCAGAGCTAAACACTCTCAGTTTCTCTGTTAAAGGGGAAAGAAGATCCCTTCAGTCTGGGTTTTTCCAGATACTCTCCTGACCCAGCCTGCCTGCAGAAGCTGACCTGGACTGGTTTCATTCCCTTTTTTTTTTGTACTTGAATATTTATTTTGCAAAGTAGAAGGATTTTCTAAGCAATAAAAAAAAAAACACAATAGAAATGATAACTATTAGAGCATAAAATTAATAGGAACAATTCTGTTGGTCAGAGAACACCTTAAGCATTAAAAAAAAAAAAATCCTGGCAAAGATTTACATCGTATGTAATAGACAAATAAATACTTTTCTTTATAAAAATTAAAAAGAAAATGACTTGTTCTTAGGTTTTTTTTTTTAATTGTGGTAAAAATATGTGTAACACAACATTTGCCCGTTTAACGTGTTTCCCATGTCCAGTTTAGTGACATCAGTCGCATGCTGTGTAGACATCAGCAATATCTGTCGTCAGATTTTCTGTCACCGTAAACAGACCCACTGCTCCTTAAACAACGGCTCCATCCTTCCCCGTCCCTCCTGCCCCGGTAACCACTCGTAAACTGTCTCTCTATACAACTGCCTATTCTAGACAGTTCATATGTGTGACACCAGATCATATCGTATTTGCCCTTTTGTGATTGACTTACTTCACTCAGCATAATGTTTTCAAGCTTCTTCCATGTTGTAGCATGTTTTAGGACCTCTCTCTTTATGGGGCCCTAGTGGTGCAGTGGTTAAGAGCTCGGCCACTAACCAACAGGTCGGCAGTTTGAATCCAGCAGCTGCTCCTTGGAAACCCAATGGGGCAGTTCTACCCTGTCCTGTAGGGTCGCTATGAGTCGGAATCAACTCGACGGCAACGAGTTTTTTCTCTTTATGGCTGAGTAATGTTCCGTTGTATGGCATACCTCATTTTGTGTATCCAATCGTCTGTTGATGGACATTTCGGTTGTTTCCACCTTTTGGCAGTTGTCAATCGTGCTGCAGTGAACAGTGATGTACATGTGCCTGTCTGCAGCACTGCTTTCAAGTCTCGGGGGTATATACCTAGGAGTGGAATTGCTGGATCATATGGTAGTTCCATGTTAACTTTCTGAGGGTTTCATCCCTTTTTGATGTGCTGTCTTGTTTCCCACCTTACTTTTTTTCCCAGCCACTCACTTTCATTCCCTCACCCACTCCCTGCCTTTCTTTCATCCTTCACATTTCTCTCCCTCTCCCCATTTGTCTCAATCTGCGGTGGACCGCGTCCATATTGTTCTTTCCCGTTACTCATTGTCTTACCCATTCCAAATGTGTAAGTAGCTGCACTTAGATTTAAGTAAGATCGTTTCTGCAGACCACAAAATAGATGTGACATACGAACGGTTGTGGAAAGGGGCTCACTTTGATTGTTTATGCTGTGTTCTTCCTTAAAATATATAAAAATTGTAAGATTTTTTTAAAAAATCTTTTATGATTTCTTTTAAATGCGCTAGAACTTTAAAATGTTGATTTGGCTGCACCCTAACGATCAGGCTGGCTAAAATGACATCAGAGGCAATACGGTCAGAGAACCACTGACGGAAATACTCGTTTTAGACTTCAAAATGTTGCCTTTAGCTTTCTGCCCTTCTTCATTGGTCAGGAGTAGTAACTTAGCCATAGCATTAGGTATTTTTAAAAAGAGCTCTGGGAGGTTTAGGTAGAACATATTTTATATGTTAAATATATGTTATTTAAATATATTTTATATGTTAAATATTTCATATTTAATAGCAAAATGACTGGCCCAGTAGCTAAAACATTCCTAGTTCTCTTCTTACAGAAAATAGCTCCACACTCGGTCCGTTTTGAACCCCAAATCAGCACTGTTTCTTGTTCTGTCAGCCTGGTTGTCCTTGAGGTTGTCCTTGAGGTTGTCCTCTCCTTCCTAATGGTCTGACAGACTGTGCTTGGCTAAGAAGGAGCTTCAGAGTATTCATTTACTGACTTTGCCGCCACCTATCCAATCCCGCTTAACAAAAGAAAGAAATCATCTACAAAGAATGAGTGCATATCAACAACAACAACAAAGTTTAAAAAAAATTTTTTTTTTTTAATTTATAGGGGAAAAAAGAAAGAACGAAAGCAGAGCAACATTCCATTTGTAGTTACAGTTTACTGATTGGTGAACACCCTTTGGAGAATGGTTTTGTTTCCAGTCAGTCTCTGTGGTGGTGGAAAGCCCAGGTTCCGCAGCCAGACAGCTGGGTTCAGATCCCATCTCGATTCTTAACTGGCTGAGTGGCTTAAACTCCCTGCACTGAGTTTCCCCCTCCGTAAAGTAGGAATAATAATATGACCTACCTCATGAGGTTGTTGTGAGGATTAAATGATGTAACAGTGCTGGGAATGGTACCTGGGACATAGCCCTACTGAGTCAGTGTTCATCATTCTCTTCAATCCTGACAACTGTGGATTTCATGGGTAACTTTCTCAGTGTTTCATCCATCTTGGTTCAAAGCTGGCTTTAGTATTTGTCTTTGCTACGTGTGACTACTTTGTGGAAATTATTGACTCAGAAGATCTCATCTTTTCACATGAGATTTTGGTGGCTGTAAAATTTCCTAAAGATGGAATTCATTCTAGCTGGGCTTCAAAAATTTTTTTGATCAAGATATGTTATTGGATCAGTCACGGTAATGTCACAGTTGAGTCAGAGTTGATAATGTGCTTCAGAAACACAACGAAGTCTGTTTAGGAATGTCACCATAGCATTTTTTTTGTACAGGTGAAAAATTGGAAACAACCTAACTGTCCAGCAGTAGGAGAGTGTGTAAATAATTCTGGTAGGTCCATACCTATAGACTGTTAAAAAGAAGATCTTCAAATACTGTCTTAGGAGGATCTCTAAGACACATGGTAGAATGAAAGACAGCAAATTGAAGAGTAGTAGGTACAGGATGATGTCATTTAAAAAAATCAGTGTCTGCGACACAATCATGTATCTTTTGTTTGGACGTGTGTGTGTGTGTGTGTGTGTGTGTGTGTGTGTGTCTGTGTCTGTGTGTGTGTGTCTGTGTGTGTGTGTGTGTGTCTGTGTGTGTGTGTCTGTGTGTGTGTGTGTGTGTGT
>NW_004444012.1:8268155-8275320 GCF_000243295.1 Trichechus manatus latirostris
CAATCATGTATCTTTTGTTTGGACGTGTGTGTGTGTGTGTGTGTGTGTGTGTGTGTCTGTGTATGTGTGTGTGTGTCTGTGTGTGTGTGTGTGTGTCTGTGTGTGTGTGTCTGTGTGTGTGTGTGTGTGTGTGTGTGTGTTTGTGTGTGTGTGACTGCAAAGAAAAAGACCTGGAATGATATACAGTAAGGGTGAGGGGAGTTGGTAGGGGAGTATGGTCAAAGACTTTATCATTATCAGTAATGGTTTAATATTTACAAGGAAGAGTAGCTATTCATGTCTTACTGATATAACTAAAAACTCATTTTAAATTTAGGGAAAAATATAACTGTCATGCAGCTGGTTTTATTAGGATCTTCTCTTGCCCTTTCAAGATAAGGAATTAGGAGTGCTTTGCTTTTTAGTTCTGTGATCTAAAAAAAAGTCACACTTTGTGGTGGTTGCTGTCACTGTGATGTACAGAGAGATTTTTAAGTCCAGAACTCACAATGTGGTTTGTTTTTTTAAGCACATTGTTATAATTAGGGTCAAGTGCTACCAAGTGGTATTACTTGGGTCATCGTTGTGAGATCTAAACAGCTTAGATAGGTTAGAACAGTGGTTCTCAGGCTTTACTTTAGATTGAAGTCACCTGTAGGGCTTGTTAAACCATAGATTACTGCCCATACTCCCAGAATTGCTGATTCACTAGGTGTAGGGTGCATAGAATTTGTAGTTCTAACAAATCCCCCAGCTGATGTTGGCCAGGGACCCTAGTTTGAGAACCAGTAGGTTAACAGTATGCCTTGTTTAAGATTGAGTTAAGGGTGCTTTTACTCATTAAAAACAAAAACAGAAAAAGAGAGTCAGGAATAGGAGTAAATGTGTGGCTAATTGCCTCCATGAACACCTGCCTCCTTTGCCATGAGACCATAAGAACTGGATGGTTCCCAGCTGCCACTGAACGTTTGGATCAAAGATACTATAGATGAACCCTGATCAAAAGGGGGTAAAATGTGAAACGGAATTCCAAATTTTCATAGAATCCAGATTTTCTGGAGCCATTGAGGCTGAATGAACTCCTGAAACTGTTGCCCTAAAATAATCGTTAAACCTTAAACCAAAAAATGTCCCCCAAAGTCTTCAAACCAAACAATAATTTAGCTTAATTACTAAAGAATGTCTGTCTTGAGCATTGTGCTCTTTTAAAGAACTATCTGTATGGGATCAGATTGACAACAGCAACTCGAAAAGGTGGATAGGAAGTTTATTGGGCAGTGACTTTATGTTAACAGTGGGGGGAAAATTTGGAAAAGGAAGGTAAGAATGGTTGTACAACTTGGAGAATGTAATTAATCTCACCGAGTTGTATATGTAGAAATGGTTGAATTAGTGTGTTTTGCTGTATATATTTTCGACAACACCAACAAAAATAAAAGAAGTTATTAAAATAAATCAGTAAAATAAAAAAGTGAAAAAAAATTTTAAATGAAAACTTTATTAGAACATTAAATAGTAAATTCATAGACTCAAGGAGCAAGGGCTAAAAGAAAATAAGTGATAAAATGCGGGACTTTAAAAAATTGTTCCCTAAACGTTACCCAGTTACTTCATTCTGTGTTGAACAGGCTTCATTTAGAGTTTCTCAGAGTGGGCCCCCAGTCTCCATTACCGTCTCAATTGCTTTCCCTCTGGCAAGCTTTATTTATGACAAGCCCCTCGACAGGCTAGTTTAGCCTGACAAGTCATTAAACTGTTCATGGGAGCGAAATCCATAGTTTACTTGTGCTTAGACTTTTTGAAAAAGCCTTCTATGAAAGTTAAGTCTTCCTGCCTCTAGAGGCCACACTTGTTTTATTGCCCACTTGGGCCGTGCCTGCCTCACACCTAAAGTCTGCAGGAATACTTACTGGTTTAAATTGGTGTCTGAGTGCGTTTTGGTCCATAAGTAAGGGCCATAAGTAACATGAACTCTCTAATGTGTCTCTTTAAAAAATGAGCCCCCAGTTAGATGCCTTGGGTTAACTAGTTTGGCAGTTATTTTGTGTGTTGCTGAGATTCTGCCTTCCCTCTCACTGAGGTGTGTTTGCTTGGATGACAAGGAAAGATGGAGCCCTCAGCAGTTGTTAAAACACAGCTTCATAAACCCTCAGCCAAAAATGCCTTTACTGGAACAAAGTCCTGAAGGTGAGTCTGTTAACCATTCTTTTGTGATACCATGTTTGACATTAAATTATTTTGAAATTATACATAGACCTAAAATTGGAAGGGACTGCGTGGGTTATTTATTTAATCTATTTTATACAGAGCTATAAGGACTCCGGGTTAGCGCAGTGGTTAAGAGCTCAGGCTGCTAACCAAAAGGTCAGCAGTTCGAATCCACCAGCTGCTCCTTGGAAACCCAGTGGAGCAGTTCTACTCTGTCCTATAGGGTCACTATGAGTCCAAATCAACTCAACGGCAATGGGTTTGATTTAGTTTTTTACAAGGAGCCCTGCTGGGTATTGTAGATCTTCCAATATTTTTATGTCTTTTTCTTATTTCCCTTTTACCCTTTGTGATATCATCTCAGATTCTGGAGGACAAGATTATGTTGAGACTGTGATTCCTAGCAGCCAGCTACCCAGCGCTGCGTTCTTCAGTGAAACACAAAGACAGTTTTCACGCTATTTCATCGAGTTTGAAGAACTGCAGCTTCTTGGCAAAGGGGCCTTTGGAGCTGTCATCAAGGTGTGATACTTAGTTGTCCCCAGTTCATGTTAGAGCCCCTTCTCTGTTCCATTTCCGCAAAGACTTATGACTTGACTTCTATTTGGGGGCGGGGAGAGAAGTTGAATGTCACCATTTGAAACTGTGATCATCTACACCTTCTTGGAATTAAAGGCTTTATTTAAAGTTATACTGGACACATTAAGGATGCATCACTCCTCTTTCCTTGCTCAGTGTAGAGCCTTGCCATGGAAAATATGTGGTTGTAACAGCACCTTGGTGGAGTCCACACCTCTAAGTGAAGCGTTTTTGTGTGCTTTGAATCAGAAAGAAAATTGTTCTCTTTTTCTCCTATCCGCTGTTAGAGTAGCAGTGGATAAAAAGGTTTCAAGGTTAGAACGGAGATGGAACTCTAGCTGGGACAGGGCTCCAGATGGTTTTGACGGCTTTTATTTTCCACCTGTTATTGAGCTGGAAAATGAATGATATATAATTAAGGTGTCCCGTTGTTAGATCTTTCTTTCTTCATTCCAGTGTCTTTGGGTGACTTTTATTATTATCTGCCCCTTGCAGAAAGGGGTTTCAACTGCTTTTATATAATCAGTATTTTTATTGAATTTAGGAGACCCAGATTAATACCCATATTATTAAATCCAGATAAGGCATATGTCATCTTTCACATATGAAGGTGGTCCACCATCAGTAGAGCATATGTCTGTGTAGGATTCAGAGATAATTACTAGGAAATATTACTATACTAGAAAGTACATGCTAGTATTACTCGGGAAGACCTTTTATACCAAAAAAAAAAAACTGAATTAGTTTTTATGCAGTCATCAGAGACAGATAATCTTAAGCAAGTTTTTAAAAGGAAGTTATAGTATCATGGGAAATTTTCAGCTTTCTCTTTAAAGAATAGACATTACATTTAGATAACAAAATAGTTCTGCTGTGGGCAGACAGAGATCCTGATCCGGATGATCGTAGTTATCTTAAAGAGGAGTGGATGGTTCCAGGGTATACTGTCCCCTTAACTCCTAATGTAATTTTGGTCACATCCTTTAACTTCTTTACACTTTACATTCTTGAAGTAAAACATTAACTAGATCTTCATTTCCTCACAAGTACTTAAGAACAGTGAGTAAGCGCATTTAACAAACAAACAGTTGCTGTCCTGTGACTCTGACTCGTGGCAACCCCATGTGCGTCAGAGTAGAGCTGTGTGTGCCCGATAGGGTTTTCAGAAGTAGATCGCCAGGCCTTTCTTCCAAGGTGCCTCTGGGTAGACGTGAACCTCCAGCCTTGAGCTGAGCATGTTAACTGTTTGTACCACCCCGGGACTCCATATAACAAACATATTTTAGTCATTTAAGCCCCCAAGTTTTTTCTGTAGTTTCTCCCTGTAAGAACCCCCCAGCCCCCACACTTCATCTCTGTGTTTCTAGGTTAAGGTAGGACAGGCTGCTCCATGATCTCACATTGTAGGCAGTTGGATCCATTACTGTTTATGCACCTTTCCATTTTAGTAAACGAGCTCCAGTGTAGCTAGCTCCACGTCCCAGTCGGCGACTTACAGTGTATTCCAGATGTCATATTGTCACGCTTAAGACCGGTAGCTTACATGTATGAACAGAGAGCACATTCCGTGTTTCAGGTCATGTGCCTGATGTTTTACAAACATCGTCTTTCATGCCCACGATGCTCTTATGAGACAGGTGTTATCCTCGTTTTCCAGATGAGGGAACTGAGGCTCGGAGGAGCTAGGTAGCTTGCATGAGTTTACACAACTGCTGAGAGATGAAGCCAGCATTCAGACCTACGTCTGTTTTGCTCCAAAGCTCGTGTTCTTGCCACTCCTGCCACACACAATAAGAAATGTGGAACTCACTTAATTTACAGTACTCCTCAGTCCCTGCGTGGTGCACGTGGTTAAGCATTTAACTACTAGCTGAAAGGTTGGCAGTTCAAACCCACCCAGAGGCACCCCGGAAGACAGGCCTGGCGATCAGCTTCCAAAGGTCACAGCTTCGAAAAAATCTATGGATGGTCCCACTCTACACATGGGGTCACCATGAGTCGGAATCAACTCCACGCCAACTAACCAGTTTAGTACACATCAGTCATAAATCTTCAGTCTCAGTAACAAAATTAGTGAGCAGTAATTGTGTTAATAGCAGTTACTATTACTTATTGGGTACTTTTTCTGTGAGGTCTTGATCAATGTGCTTTACCCACATAATCTCATTTAATCCTTACAGTCACCCTTTGGGATAAGGGAAGTGGTATAAATGCCATTTTACAGATAAGAAAATTGAGTCTCGTGGAAATTAAGTAATTTCCCAAATCCCTTATAGCTTTATAAGTCAAAGAATTAGAATTTGCATTCAGGTCTGTTAAAATTTTTAGAGTTTAATCTTCAGTGACTTTAAGTGTAAAAAAAAAAATCAGAAAAACTAAAATCATCTGAAAGAAGGCACTGACTTTTTAAAAGTTTCTAAATAATTATAATTCTTTTTAAAACAAGGTTTACTTAAAAATTTAGATAGCAGATGTGCTGTTGGAAAAGCAGGGAAGTAAATGTCAATCAAATTAATGACTAAAGGAGATTTTGTTTTCCCAGGGTCTCTTAGCAAGCTAAATAAATCTAGACTGGGGTGAGACACTTTCTAAGTTTTTGCAAATGCAGACGTCCTCCAGGTTAACAGCTGCAGACATGTGGTTCTCACTGAGAACTTGGGGTTCTCCAGGGAAGGAGTGGGGAGACGCGGTGTAACGCCAGTCTGCGAGGTTCCCCGCGGATGACGGTACCCGGGGCCTTCTTTCCCTTCCCCCGCGGCAGGTGCAGAACAAGCTAGACGGCTGCTGCTACGCCGTGAAGCGCATCCCCATCAACCCCGCCAGCAGGCAGTTCCGCAGGATCAAGGGCGAGGTGACGCTGCTGTCGCGTCTGCACCATGAGAACATCGTGCGCTACTACAACGCCTGGATCGAGCGGCACGAGCGCCCGGCGGGCCCGGGGACGCCGCCTCCGGACTCGAGGCCCCAGGCCCGGGACGGGCGAGGCGCGCTGGGGCCGCCGGCGGGCGACACAGACGGCACGGGCAGCGTGGAGGCCGCCGCGCCGCCGCCCATCCTCAGCAGCTCGGTGGAGTGGAGCACGTCGTGTGAGCGCTCGGCCAGCGGCCGCTTCGCCGCCGCCGGCCCGGGCTCCAGCAGCGACGAGGACGACGAGGAGGACGAGCGCCACGGCGTCTTCTCGCAGTCCTTCCTGTACGCGCGCGGGCGAGCGCAGGTTTCCTCCTGGGGTGGCCCCGGTCGGGAACCCGGCTAACGCCCCGCCGGGGGAGAGTGATTCATGTACAAATCCAGGCTGTGGAACGTGTTCAGAACAAAACAAAAAACAGGAAGAAATCATCTTTTAGAGAACACCCAAATGCAATTTAAAGTGTTTTGTTTTAATTTCATTATCTTCAAAAGATCTTTAAAATCCAAGCTCTAGAGAAAGGCACAATAGAAGTGACTTGCAGTATCTGATCTTAATACATTTAATAGAATTTCTTAGCAGGCTTCTCTTCAGATAAGGGCTTCCAACTCTGTGGAACATTTTCAGAAATAATTTGAAGTCCTGATAGGGCCAACTGCAGTTCCCATAAAGATTACCAAATCAATAATTAGGATCCTAAACTAAGGTTTATGTATCTCAGAATCCACCGCGGTCATGTACTTCCATGATTGTGACCTGGTTTTATTTCATTGGATCCGGTTGGATAGAATTTATCCTAACTCTTAGCTATTAACTTTTTTCAGGAAGATTAAGCTAATTTGTATTTAAATCGAGAGTTCTGTTTTGCATATTAGGAAGGAAAAATCAGCATGGTGGTGTGCAAAGATGCTTGCCCTGTGGTGATGGTACAGTCTAGCCTCTTTGCCTTCTAGTAATTAACAAGCCTGTGGCTCTTTCCAAGCCTTGGTGGCGTAGTGGTTAAGAGCTACCGCCGCGAACCGGTAGATCAGCGGTTCAAACCCCACCTGGCGCTTCTTGGAAACCCAGTGGGGCAGTTCTGCCCTGTCCTGTAGGGTCGCTATGAGTCGAAATCTGCTCCACGGCGGTGGGTTGATCTTTAGAACTGTAACAGATAGTGCTTTCTCTAGCATTGCTTTATTTCTCTTTTCAAGACCTTCAGATTCTGAAAGTGACATCATCTTTGACAATGAAGATGAAAACAGTAAAAGTCAGCATCAGGTAAATGTAGAAATTACACCATTTTATAGGGCGGGTGTGTTATAAACCTCAGGTAAAATATTAAAGCCTTAATCTGACATACACATGTAGAAGCCATCAAATGTAAAACATGATTCAAAATATATGCTACTCATATATTACAGACTTTAATTTATCCACATAATAAAATATGCCTGCATTTAGATGAGAGGAGCAAATTGAGACACTGCTGCTGTTTTTTTTTTTTTTTTTTTT
>NW_004444012.1:8275588-8290797 GCF_000243295.1 Trichechus manatus latirostris
TTTTTTTTTTTTTTAATGAAAACAGTTTCCTATAGGATTTTGGAGACGTTTATGTGGGCGGGGATGCAGATTGGATGCAAATTAACTGAGTGACTAGATAGCCTCATCTCTCCCCACGTCCATGAATCCTGATGGCTTATTTTCATAGACCATCACATTGTTTTTAAACTGTGAGTCCTGAGCCAGTAATGGGTTATGAGATCCATTTAGAAGGTCTCAACTGCTTTATTTAATTCTTAACACAGCAAAGAGGAGTAGAGAATTCCAAAATGCATCACACTCGGAAAGTACGCCTCGCTTGTAGAGTTTGTTTCTCATGAGTGTGTGTATTGGGTGTCATGTAAAATGTATTTCTTCGTGTGGATCGCGGTCAGAAACATTTGAAAAGCACTGCTCCCGGTCTCTGACCCCACTCAGTGGTGCTCTTCGCTCAGTGGTGAAGCTTTTTAGCTTCGAAAGCTGTCAGTTGTTGCTGCAGACAAACATTCTGCGGCTGTGGGCTGAGGGCGATGACTTAATTACCAGGAATAAATGTATAAATACGAGCAGCCATAAGAAAAGCCTACAAGTAGACTCTGTTAGATAAGCAGTTAAATTGATTTGAAGGAGGTTTGAATGCATTAACCAATGTTTGTTTTTAATAAGTACATAGCTTGTCTATTAAAATCACCTGAAAGTCCTCACAGTTAAAAATTTATAAATGATCAATTTAACCATGAATAATAGCATAAATAATCTAAACTTCTGCTAAAGCAAAACTTATGTATGCTTGGTTTTAGGATACATTAAATTATTATTTGCTCAGTTAAGGGCAGTATTCCACGAGCTTTCTAATTGATGGGTAGAAGTGTCCCAGAGATTAACAATTTTCTGTGGCTAATTCCCAGGGTATGTAATTGATTCAAGAGCAGAACCTGATTGTTGGCAGGGCAGAGCTTTGGTTTTGGGTTTTTATTATTATTATTTGTTTGTTTTGTTGTTGTTTTTCATTTGGTTTGGTTTGGTTTTTCTTTGATAAAAGAAATATGTTGAAAAACGCTTCCTCAAAAAAACTATACATCAGAAATGATCAAATGCTAACTAATGCTTTTTCCTTACTTGGGAGAAAAGTACGTAAATACATTTATTAGAATAAAAAAAGAATTAAAAAAAAAAAGATACTGTATATTAGAAAGCTAATCAGGACAGACTGGCCACGTGGAGGGTAGTCTAGAGGATCACAGTAGCGGCCAAATGCTTGTTCTTCAGGATGGTAGCCCAGAGAGGTCATATGGCCACGTTTAAATTGTTGTAGCTGTAGATGGATTTTTAGTCTTCTGGTTCCAAAATAAGCCTACCACCAAAAGAAGGCCTTCCAGTAAAACTGAAGCCTTAAAATATTAGCCTGTATACTTTCTGCCCTTCTTATCCATAGAAGGCTCTCAGTGGTAAGAGAGAGCAGGCTTCCCGTGGAGTCTTCCTGGAGATTTGTTTTAATACCTACCTGTTCCTCATTTGCCCCATCATCATCCAGTATAGCAACAGACCTGTCAGCGGTGTGGTGGGTTTTGGTAACAGCAATATTGCTGTAGAAATGCCGTGAGCTTCTAAATGACAGTGGTTGTGCTCGGCTCCTTGGCCTTCTAGGACACCAGGATTGCCCATGTGTGGGGGCTGCAGGGTGCAAATACTTGACAGTGGTGATGCTCGTTTAATTTCAGCCCGTTTTGAGTTCTCGTGTGTTCTTCCTGGATCAGGATGAAGACGGCAGTGAAAAGAATGCTTGCGAGGAAAGTGAGGCTTCAGTGCCGACGGAGGCTGTGCACTACCTGTTTATCCAGGTGAGGCCTTGGCACGCAGCCTGCTGATGCAGCAACCCCTCGGCATTGCTGGTAGCTATGTTTCAGGAGACTAGACAGAGTAAGACAGCGGGCAGAAGAGGCCCTGCTGGCACCGCTGAAGGTGAATTGGCCGGAGAGGAGCCATCAAGGCCCTTTCCCCAGCGTTGAACTCATGCTCTCCTGCACTATAGCAGGAAGCAGCGCGTCGTTGTTAGGTGCCATCAAGTCAACTCCAACTCATAGTGACATTACCTATAACAGATCAAAGCATTGCAGTCCTGCACCATCCTCACGGTCATTGCTGTGTTTGAGCCCACTGTTGCAGCCACTGCGTCAATCCATCTCACGGAGGGAGGCAGCATAGGGCAGTGGTTAAGGGCCTGGACTCAAGCTGCTTCAGTTCGCATCCTGGACTCACCAGTTACAGCTGTGAGCTCAGGCAAGCTTCTTAAACACCCTGTAAATTCTCTGTCTGCAAATTAAATAAGAGCCCCTATCTCAGTCTTGTCGTGAGGAATAAATGAAGTAATGCATGTGAAGTGCTTAGAACTGTATCTGAGCTCAGAAAATGCTAGACTGTGCCTGTTCATAAACTCCACTTTGACTAGCTGGATTTGGGCGTGTAAGGTATGAGGCCCACACATTCTTGTGCATGCAGAAGAAACGCCGGCGTGGCATTAGACCAAGAGGCTTCTCTGCAAACCTCTGAGAGAGAAGAGGCCCAGGGGAGCCAGTTTCAGTGGGGCAGTATTAAAAGAGGCCTGGGCTTCCGCCTGCTGACACCCCTGAGGGGTGGCATCCAGAACAGCAGTGAGCTATTCCAGCAGAGAGACAGCCATAAACCAAAGAGGAAGTTTTTACTCTGCCCCAGGTAACCAGGACTGGGGGTCATTCTTAGTATTTCCAGTTATATCTGCAAGCAGGCAGATCTATAAACATGAAATCCAGCACTCTGTGGAAGAAGGAACTTCAGACAAGATGTAGTGTTTCAAAAGAGGCTAAGTTGGTGGTTGCTTTCCTGCAGTTGGAGCCGGCCTTAGATATTTCCCAACATGGATAGTTTTGAAGTCCCACTTACATGTATAATAAAGCATTTGTCCTCCAAAGTGCTATGTTATTGACTGTCTGCTGTATGCTCTCTAATTATGATGAGATGAAGTAAGTGCATGAGGAAGGTGCAGACAAGGTAAGCACCATTGTGGGGTGGAAGTCAGGCTTGGTGAGGACCTGGCTGAGACCTGGAGGATGAGTCGTTACTTGCAGACGGTATTCCAAGGACAAGTGCAGACGTTCCTTTCTTTAAAGACAATAAAATCCTTTTTTATGAGAAATCTCAGCTCGGGCACTGGTTTGAAACATCTAGGCTAATTTCATAAATCAAGTGATTTAAGATTTCAATGATCCTGCTTTCTTTTCTGATACATTAATAAACTTAAGAGGCTTCAGGCAGAGCTCCTTTCTGAATGTTTTAATATTTACAGTGTTTTTTTCTAGACTTGAAGGTCATTTGTCATTAATTTAATGTACAAATAAGAAAGGCCGATGACATCATTAGATTAATTAGCCCTTGGAAAGGGTTTGAGGCAATCTTGTGAAACAGATAAAATTTTACTTAATTCTCATTTTTTTCTATTGTTTGTGTCAAGGATTTTAAACAAATTAGGTCTTATTTCTTAGAATAAGCAATAGTATAAACTATAAAAATGGTTATGTTTAAGGTGCTGAGATTATGAACATGTCCCCAAATTTTTAATATTGTTGATTTACTTTTTCCGCTGGAAAAAGAACCGAGGCTTTCCCATGAGTGTTTAAAATCCATGGTGCATGTTTTTAAATGGGTGATAACATTAATTGCAATTATCCTCCTTAATTTAGACTTCTTGTATAATCAGATCCTGACCGGCCTATTCTTGTCCGTAGATGGAGTACTGTGAAAAGAGCACTTTGCGGGACACCATTGACCAGGGACTGTATCAGGACACCACCAGGCTGTGGAGGCTTTTTCGAGAGATTCTGGATGGATTAGCTTATATCCATGAGAAAGTAAACTTTACTTATTTTCTGAAAACTTAAACGTTTATGTAAAATTTATGACTGAGTACAAAATCGGATGTTGTGAGAATGGAGGAGAAGAGAGAAAGTATGGGTATATTGAGATAAGCTATTTTTGTAGACTAGAACAAAGTGTCCAAAGATTAGAAAATAGTGCCAAGTGTCAAAGTTCAAAGAAAACGTTGAAGTTTAGGACAAGGATTGGCAAACAACAGCCCACAGGTCAAATCCACCCCACCACCTGTTTTTGATGTATGGCCTGTGGGCTAAGAATGGTTTTACATTTTTAAATGGTTAAAAAAAATCAAATGAAGGATAATATTTTATGCACATGGAAATAATGTGAAATTCCAGTTTCAGTGTTCATAAATAAAGTTTTACTGGGACACAGCCACTGTCAGTTATTTACATACTGTCTATGGCTCCTTGCCTGCTCCAGCAGCAGAGGTGAGTAATTGTGATGGAGGCCGCATGGCCTGTAAAGCCTCAAATATTTACTATCTGGCCTTTAAGAACAATTGTGCCTCCCCTGGGTAAGGAGGAAATATTTCAACATGTATGGAATGTGAAGATGATTCACTGAGCTGTTTAGAATGAAGTGAGAGCTCAGTTAATACATGCCAAGTTATTAGATTCTAACTGAATTAGTGCTGCCCTTCCTAGGGTCATGGTGAAACCACAGTCATCTGATGAGGATAGAAACGGAGGAACATAGTCTGTCACATGTATAAGATATCATTTTAAAACTAGAAATTGCCGTTACGGTGTAAATGCTAATGGGCCTCCCTTCAGGATGAAACTACTTACATTTTTAAAGTGGGATTGTAGTGCATTAAAAAAAAAAAAACACCCATTACCATCAAGTCGATTCTGACTCATAGCAACCTTATGGCACAGAGTAGAACTGCTCCATAGGGTTTCCAAGGAGCAGCTGGGGATTCAAATTGCTGACCTTTTGGTTAGCCGCCGAATGCTCAATCGCTCTGCCACCAGGAGTGCTATATCGCATTAGCCAATATAAATACAGTCATGCGCCATATAATGTCTGTGCATATACATCCCTGGTCTTTTTTTAGTTCATTTCTTTATTAGAACTCTTCAAATTCGTGTTGGCAAATATTTACCAATTTTTGTTTTTAAGAAAAGAACCCCACCCCATCATTCTTAGCCCAGGAGGCAGAGGCAGGACCTGTAAGATCAGGGTTTAAGACAAGGCTTCCACTTTAACCTCTGCGTGGCCCCCAGCCCAGGGCAGGAACTCCCTTCAGAGCTTGTAACCCAGACCTGTGCAGCATCTGGAGCCTGCTGGTCTGGCTTCCGGGCTGCCTCTGGAGCTTGCTGAGTGCTGGCCTCCAGAGCAGCATTGGAAGCCTGCTGGTCCAGCCTCCCGGGCTGCCTCTGGAGCTTGCTGAGTGCCGGCCTCCAGAGCAGCATTGGAAGCCTGCTGGTCCAGCCTCCCGGGCTGCCTCTGGAGCATGCCTAGTGCCGGCCTCCAGAGCAGCATTGGAAGCCTGCTGGTCCAGCCTCCCGGGCTGCCTCTGGAGCATGCCTAGTGCCAGCCTCCAGAGCAGCGTCAGGAGCCTGCTGGTCCAGCCTCCCGGGCTGCCTCTGGAGCATGCTGGGCGCTGGCCTCTGGGGCAGGACCCTTCTCTGAACTTTGCGCCCAGCGCTGGCAGTGATAATCAGCCAAGTTCATGACCATCTTGGCTACATCCTTCTGGTAATAAGGCTGCCCAGATATCAAGATCTCGGCCTCGCCTTTGGTGTCCAGCCGACTCACAAGGAGAACGGTCAGTGACGCACACTGAATGTGTGGGATGTCACCTCCACCCAGACAGAAGGTCACTTCCACCAGCCAGGCCTCGAGGTGAACTCTGTATGGTGTATAACATGGTGTTCCCACAACGTCGAAATCACGTAACGTCCTATTTCACAGAACGTATCGTGGACATTAAGTGACGCATGACTGTCTATTGGTTTTTCCTTTGCCTCAATTTTCTTTAAACTTAAAATGTTTATACCATGCCATATTTATACTACGCTGTACATGTCTAGCTTATAAATGATTTAGTGGAAGCAGAATTTGCAAGGTTAGAGGTAAAAAAAAAATGAGCTGTAATGAGGGCCATGAGGATCTTTCGCTGTGCTATCATCCTGGGGTCCTAGAACCATGCCTATTGACTCTCTTCCTCCTAATCCAATTGGGCTGGGACTGGCTGATCATCTGCTGGGCATCTAACACTGTATCACGCCTCGAATACGGAGAGCTATGAGTCTGTGACAAACCCCACACTTGAGACGGACTTCTTGTTTTTTCAGGCAGCCAGAATTCACCTTATGTAATAGTAAAAGAGATCATACAGTAAAGCGTTTTTATTCCATTTAATTATTTCCTGTATTATAATACAGGAAACATCATCCTAATGAGCTGATAGGAGAAGAAAGCAGTGTACGTGTGACAGGTTATCACTGAGCACCTGCCGTGTGTGCTGGGAATGCAAAGTTGGATGGTTAGCATTATTGCAGACCCTCCGTCGGTGAGTTGGCACCTGTAGGTATTGGTACAATTCGGATAAATGGAGAAAAGCAAAGGAGTTTCCTAGGCAGGGGAAACAGTGCAAAGAAAGAAATAGGAAGGATGGAAATGGTGTGTGTGTCTCCCTGACCAAAGCCAGGACTGTGTGATGGAGCAGAGAGAAGGGTAACGTGGTGAACACGGTGGAGGGGGCCTTGGTTGCCACAGGGAACCATTTGGATTTGACCTGAGGGAGACCACCGTCATGTAGGACCCGGCGATGACGAGACGCCATTGACTGGACAGTCGGGAAACATTGCAGAGACCCGACAGCCTGCACCAGGAAGGTCTGTGGGAGAAGACCTCATCCGATTTCCATCCTTAGGTTGGCCTTTCAAATTAGGAAGCACGTATAACTATAAATTATCCTGGGGAAACAATGATCGCTTTCTTTGCTCCCGCCCAACAGGGAATGATTCACCGGGATTTGAAGCCCGTCAACATTTTTTTGGATTCCGATGACCATGTGAAAATAGGTGATTTTGGTTTGGCGACAGACCATCTAGCCTTCCCTGTGAGTATTTTTAAAATTAGACCGTATCTGAAAAGGCACCGATACGCCTTGATAATAGTGGAAGTGTAAAAGACAAAATTGTCAGTGAGTTCACTGAACTCTGCCGTGTGATCCTCAGCAAATTATAGCGTCTGAAGGAGCCAGCTGCAAATGACCCTTTAGGCTCTGAATTGTGGATGTATTATAGTTGAGTGCATACTACTTGAGGGAAGTGAAGATTGGTTTGTGGATGATACTTAGGTCAGAGGCATACTATATTTTATAAATAATTTGGTATTTTGGTCTACCATGCCAGGCACTGGGATGGATGCTTTATACTTGAACGCTTTTCAGTTGGTTTGGGAAAGTGAGGTTTAAAAACCTAAAATACCAGAAGAATCAGTTCTAAAGAATGTGGTTCAGAAAATATTTGTTCTTCATAACCCTGTATGATAGTTGTTTAATATACAAAGCGACAAGAGGTGAGAGCAATAGCGATACAAGAGTTGGAAGATGAGAGAACATTTGCACATAGTTGTAAGGATCAAGAATGACTGTAAAAATAAAATGGCATTTCAGATGGGCCTTAAAGGGTGGCTGGGAGTCCAGAGCAGAGATTGAGGGCAGAGTGTGCTAACACCAGGGCAGAGGATTCCAGAGAGAAGGAGCAGCGTAAGCAAAGGCCCTGGGGTGAGCAAACATGGGTTGTTGGAAGCCCGGCATGGTGTGTGGCTAGTTGGCTGAAGCTAGGATGTGAGTGAGGAGGCTGGAAGGAGGAAGGGGAGTCTGGTGGGGTCAGGCCTTGAGTGCCAGAGGACGAATTTTACTTAGAGTCCTCAGGCTACAAAATCTGTAGTAAAGGCAGTTAAGTCTGAGGGTAGTCAGGGAAGGAAAATTGGGTTTAGATTAATGGAGAGAACAACCACAGAAGCTTCATTAGAAGGTGAGGCTAGGAGCGGAGAGGGAGGAGGTGGAAGGGGGACAATAAGGACATGGCCCTGACCAGCACAGCGGCTCATGTTGAAGCAGCCCTACGACCAGGAGGGCCAGATGATGGGGTTCTTGATGCCCAAACGAAAGACTTCAGCTTGATCAGAAGCCTATAGTAAGTGAGCTGGCTCCCACCTACCAGATGAGAAGCCCAGCTCTGCCACTTCTTTATGGTGTGATGTAGGGCAAGTTGATTAACCCCTGAATGCCTCAGACTAGTTTCTACCTGTAGGGTTGTCAGCATGACAAAACGCAAAGGCAGGTAAAGCACCTGGAATAACACCTGGCGTTAAAGCCGCTTTTGTCCGTGGTGCTGGTTGTAATAGGAACTGTGGAATGATGTCATAAAAGTAGTGATTTAGGGTAAGGGGTGAACAGGTAGAGTGGAGGAAGGGAAGGTGTTGGCAGTGATGGTGGAGCAGAACTGGGGACCAGCCTCTAGGAAGAAAGAATAAAAATTGATCCAGAGAAAGTGACAGCAATGGGGAAGTTAGAAAGAGGAGTCTGTTGGTATTTTGTTTCTTAAAATATACTATTAATCTTCTTAGTAAATAGGTTCTATTTTGGTATTTGAAAATAAATTTGTTTCTGTGAACTTTGGAGTGTTTCTGCGCTGAAGAAAGAGTTACGTAGAGAATTATCCTTCTCCCTTGTGATTTCATCCGATTTCCTGTGAGCCTCATATTAGTGGGTTAACAAAACAAACACATTTTTGAAGTCAAACAAAGCATTATTATAATTGTTTTGATTTCAGAGTAGTATCTTTCACCCCGTCTTCATTTAGAAATGGATAAGCCATTCCTGTGAAATAGTGTAACATTTTTATTTGACATTTGGTTTACTTGCGTTTTCAGGCTGATGGCAAACAAGATGATCAGGCAGGAGACCACCTGATTAAATCAGACCCCTCAGGTAAATCCAGAAGATCGTACAGTTAATTAGTGCATTAAACAGCAGGCCACAAAACTTCTTAACCCAAAAGCTGTTTTTCGTTTGTAAAGATTTTATTCAAGGCAAATTGTAGTTGTTTATTAAATTAACAAAATTATATAAATGCTGTAGTTTTTCCCCCACTATGTTAATTGTCCTTCAGAACCCTAAGAAATTAGAGCTTAAGTTAATAGAATAACTGACTCCCGTGGGTAGACAATTACACCGTGTTTAACCCTGAGCGGCGATGTGAGGCTGCCTTGTGACCTGCTCTGTCCAGGGCCGCCTTCATCTGGCACTGTCCCTTCTCTGCAGCAGGAAAGACATCCTTATGGAACAGAGCGTGTGACCGTGTGTGACTTACAGTTAATCATCTTAGAAAATGCATGTTGCATTATGTGTCATGCTTCACTCTTAAGAGATCCCTTTTTTTTTTTTTAAATAAAGATTTGCCTTATCCGTTAAGTCCTGTTATTGGAAAGCTCTCCTTCTTCCTTCCTCCACGCAGGTCACTTGACTGGGATGGTTGGCACCGCTTTGTACGTAAGCCCAGAAGTCCAGGGAAGTACCAGATCTGCATACAACCAGGTAAAGGAGAAGCCTTTTGGGGAGAAGCAGATATCTCCAGAGTGAAATAATAGTAAGAACATCAGGGTCACAGCGTTGGGGTTTAGTCACTCATTCACTCAATATGTGCATATACAAAAAGGATAATGGTAGTGGTTGTCCAACATGATGAATGTAATCAATGTCACCAAATTATACATGTGAAAATTGTTAACTTGGCAGCTGTTTTTTATACATGTTTTTATCACACTTCATTTATATACACATACACACACACTTTACGCTGAGCGCCTACTCCATGCAGGGCACGTGGTACCCAATAGTGGTGACTGAAGCCAGCACCATCACTGCCAAGGAGCTTAGACTCCATCCATCCATCCATCCAGATAATAGCTGAACTAACCCGTATGCCCAGGCAAGGCCCCGGGCCAGCCACCGGAAACCTCGGGAACAACTCCGTCAAGTGAATGAGACATATGTGGCCCCGGCTCTCAGGGAGCTCATGCAATAGTGGAGGAAACAGAAGAGGGAACAAGTGAAAAATGAAGGAAGTAATCGCCAATTGTGTTAAGCGCTAAGAAGAAAAGAGATGGGGCCCAGCGCCAAGAGAACAGCGGGGGCATCTTCTTTACATGGACTGATCAGAGGAGGCCTTCCAGAGAGGAGGGCATTTAGGATAAAGGGTGACACGGAGCAGGAAGAGTCGGGGGGTGGAGCATGCCTGAGAGGGAAAGGGAGTGAAGCAGAGGCGATTGCATGGAAAAGAGGAGACCCAGCTGGTAGGTGGCTTGGCATAGGGAAGGCCAGCGTGGTGAGCGGCCAGAGAGAGGAGCATGAAGCGAAGCTGGAAGACGGGGCAGGTAAGAGGGCCAGGTCAGCCCCGTGGTGAGGAGTGGGGATTTCATTTGAAGTGCAGAGGGAGCCACTGAAGACTTCTGAGCGAGAGTTCACTCTGACGGCCGCCAGCGGAGAGGTTGATAGCTGGAAGTCGAGCAGTAGCAGCAGAGATGGGGAGAAGCACACCAAAACGAGATCCATTTTGGAGGGAGATTGACAGAATTGTCTGATGGAGTGGATGTCAGGTGAGGAAAAGGAAGGGAAACGTACAGTGCCCAGCTTTCTGCCGGGAGCCACTGGGTGAAAGCTAGTTGGCTGAGGTGAGCAAGCCTGGGGAAAAGGCAGGGGGGAAGAGGAAAAGACAGTGGAAAAATTCAGTGTGAGACATCTTCTGTTTGAAATGCCTGATGAGAAAAGCAGAGACGTCCAGTAGGGTGTTAGAAACCCAAGACGTGAGTTCAGAGGCAAGGTCAGAGTCAGAGGTATACGTTTGAGAGTCATCAGCGCACAGATGGGATTTAAACCGTGAAACTGGGTGAGATCTCACTCAGGCCAAGAGTGAAGAGCTCACCGTTTAAAAAATCAGGCAGGAAATTTACATCAAAGCCTATGATCAGGCTGGCAGTAGAAACTCAAGCCTGGTTTGGCTTCTGACAGTGCCCACTGGGCAGTGACACTGGAGTGTCTAGAGTTGAAGCAGACCTCCCAGTACCCAGGGAGGGTGAGGGCGTGGGGGATGGACACGCACACCTTGGCGTGGGAGGGCACATTTGGTGTTGTCTTCCTGCGTCCATTTGGCAGAGTGTTGTGAAATCCTTCAAAGTGCTCTACCCTTTGGCCCAGCAGTTCTGCCTTTAGAAATGTATGCAGAAGAAACAACCAGGGATATCCAAAAAGATGTATATAAAAGGGGATTATAAATATTGTAGGATCTCACTTATATGAAGTACCTAGAATAGGCAGATATATGAGATCAGAGTTTAATAGTGGTTACCGGGGTGGGGGGGATGAGGGAATTCTGGTTTAGAAAGCATTGAGTTTTTGTTTATTGGGATGAAAAATTTGGCGAAGAATATTGGTGACGGTTGGACAACATGATATATGTAATTGATCTTACCAAATCATCTACACGGAACATGTTGAATTGGCAAATGTTGTGTTATCTATATTTTTACAACAATAAAAAAGGGGAGTCATCACAGCATTATTTATAACAGTGAAAAATAACGAAATGTTTAAAACTAGAGAATTGGTTAAATAAATTATGGGACACCCATATAATTGAATACCGTATGTCTTTAGGAAACCCTGGTGGCATAGTGGTTAAGAGCTCAGGCTGCTAACCGAAAGGTCAGCAGTTCGAATCCACCAGGCGCTCCTTGGAAACCCTATGGGGCAGTTCTACTCTGAGTCAGAATTGACTCGACAGCACCAGGTTACAGGTTATGTCATTAAGATCATGTTGTGGAAAAATGAAATAAGAATGTTGAACCATATTCTCGCTATATTGAGTGACTAAAAGTTACAAGCAACGGTGTAGTTCTGGTCTTATAGTATGTACTTGTATGTATCTACAGAAAAAAAGTGGGTCCATATTAAACATCAATAGTAAATATCCCTGAACAGTGAGATTGTAGGTGATTTCTATTTCATTCTTGGTGCTTCTCTGTGTGTTCCAGCTTTTCTGCAGCCAACATGCATAGAAAATACCACGGTGAAATGTTTGTCATCGGAGGCCACTGGTGGTAATTTAAGAGGCTCCCCTGCTAATCCTTGAGTCCAAATGCATTTTAAGAGTTTCTCTTGAAAAAGATCTTTCCCGGCCTGGTGTGTCCTCTTGCCAGTCCTCATTTGGCATCTTTGCAGTCAGTAAATGACCTTTACCGTTAGCTGCAGATTTGGTTATATGTTTCACTTTTACGATGATGAGTAAAGATGCAAAAGAAAGCAATTCTAGTGACAAATCTTGGTTGTCCTCTTTCCACATTATTTTCGGTCTTCAGCCAGCATTTAACCCCGTCTGTATATAGCTAAACCAGTTGCAATTCATTTTCCAGGAGAACGTTGAGAGACCTCAGGCCAAATATTTGATCACAATCTCCATGTAAAATATCTCACTTAGACTTTATATCTATAATTTTTAAAAATAAATCATCAGATTTTTCTAGTGTGGCTTGTTTTCCATTTATGCAACCTTTTTTCCAACCAGCAATGCTCATCCTATAATTCTGTGGTAAATTATACTTTCATATCAAGGCTGATTAAATGCAATTTTTCCCCCTCAGAAAGTGGATCTGTTCAGCCTGGGTATAATCTTCTTTGAGATGTCCTATCGTCCCATGAATACGGCCTCAGAAAGGATCTTCGTTCTCAGCCAGCTCAGAGATGTAGGTATCAGATGTTTGACTGTATAAATTTCCGGGAACCTGGATCTTACCGTGGAGATCAGAATTCAGGGCAGGGTGTTTTTCTGCTCCATCGAGGAGAGGCTGTTCTGCTGTAATTTTAATGACTGACTTGCCAGGCTAACCAGTTTTCTCATGTTCAGTGAAACTCTGTTTAAGCAGGGGAAGTCACCCCACTTAGCGTCCTATAAATAGCAGTTTTGGTGGCCGCAGACTGTCACCACTTAGAGGAGATCTTAGTGGTCTGTCTTCTGTGTGCCTAGTGAGTGGAATCTTCCTCTGCTTAAACAGCTTTCCCCAGTTTTGTTTATTTTTGGAAATCTTACCTGCAGAAGAGGCCCCTGGGTGGCACAAATGGTTTGCAGTCGGCTGCTAACATGAAGGTCGCTGGTTTGAACCCAGCCAGCGGTGCCGTAGAAGAAAGTCCTGGCAATCTGCTTCCATAAAGATTACAGCCAAGAAAACCCTATGGGGAAGTTCTCCTCTGTAACACATGGGGTCACCAGGAGTTGGAATCAACTCAATGGCAATGGTCTGGTTTTTGGTTTTTACCTGCAGAAATTGCTAGATTTATAATTACTTTTTTAAAATTATTCTGAGAGATTTACTCTTGATTTTAAAACAAAGGAGGAATCCAAAAAAAAATGTTATATTTTATCAATTACAGCAGAGAGAATGGGCAATAAGGGTAATGAATAATTAGTTCTAGAAATTAAAAATTTACAGCCGAATGAACCTGGTGGAGTAACGCCTAAAGAATACCACCTTGATCAAAAGTAAAAAGGGACCTGAGAAAGTATCAACCACTTGAGCTGGACTTAACTTGTTTCACGCCATGAAATTTTCATTTGTGGTCTTGGGATTCATCGTCCAAACTAAAAGGGACTAACGTTACAGTGTGTGGGATCAAGGATGGGCTTTGGAAAGTAGCATTAAGATGAAAATGGAGGCTGAGGTTTAGGTGAGGAGGATTAGATTCAGCTCTTCCTGAGCACGAGGCATGGAGAGGCTTCCTCTTCCTTACTGAACAGAGCAAAGCGGGAGCATCTATTAGGTTACATCACACATTGTAACTAAGAATACTCCTCTAGATATTTGAGAAACAGGTGCGTTATTTTATCATCCACAGTGCGTACAGCTGCATTCACGTAGAACAGGAGTCAATACAGTGTATGATATCAGATGATTATGGCCTTAATGAAGTGCCTTTCTTTAGTCTAAAATTCACTTTTGTTCTTTCATTTCAAGAGTATCTAAACTGTCAAGTTAATCTTATAATTGCAGCCCTACTTATCAGGATATTGGGAACTTTTGGGGAGGTAGACGTTCTTATGTTAGTGTTTTTTTACTACTCTGTGTTGGTGGTTTGGTGTTTTGCCTATTTTCATCTCCGGGTTTAACAAAAACGACTTTGTTTTTCTCTGAAACGTTAGATTTTAAAATTCTTTGTCCTCAAGTTCCTCATGCCCCCTTGCAGCCAGTCTCCTTCTCCCCCATGGCAACCACTGACCTGCTGTAAGTCACAATAGTTTTCCCTTACTAGAATTTCATACAGAGGGATTCAGAATGGATGTAGACTTTGGTGCCCAGCTTTATTTAGCTTTTGAGACTTACCCATATTGCACGTGTATTAGTAGTGTGTTTCTTTTCATTGCTGTGTTGCGTTCCATTTTATGGGTGTGACCACAATTGGTTTGTGACCCATTTGCTACTTGAAGGACATTTATACTGTTTCCAGTTCATGACTGTTATGAATAAAGCTACTAAGAACAAAGAACAAAAAAAACTTTATCCACAGATGAGGTGCATTGTATACTTCTGGTGTGCCATCATTTGAGTAATGTTTGTATTAAAATGATACACGTGTGGAAGAATGGGTGTCAGATTTCACTCGGTCTAACCTTGTTAGCAGATTTTTATTTCTGTATTTGATTTTCTTGCTTCTGCTGAATAAATGCTTTCCCTGTGGCAGTCTGCCAAGCGCCTGCTGATTTGAATATAATGTCCTTTTAGCCCACATCACCCAAGTTTCCAGAAGACTTCGATGATGGTGAGCATACAAAGCAGGTAATTTTCTGATGCATTTATTACTGTGTCTTCACTCTTGGGTCTTAATTACTGTTTTTCCTGGGAACAATGTGGGGCAAAATGTCAAAAGCTGAAGTTCTTAAATGTTCTCAGACTTGAAATACACCGTGAAAATGCCAACGGCTGGCATAGAAAGTTAGCAAACTGCAGGGTTCTCTCCTGTGGCTCATTGTGCTTTTGAAGTGCTGTTTTGGCCCCTGGCTAGCTATTGTAAAAAAGAGAATGCTTTTACAGCTCATTGTTTAAAAAAAACAAAACAGCTTGGAACTTTAAGAAGGAGAAGTATCATTTCAAGCTCTAATTCTGTTCTGTGGTTGAAGGAGCTCAGATTGTGAAGGGGGAGGGTTGCATTTTCTGGACAATCTGATGTTACAATATTTTAAACCAAAAAGTTCTCAGTACCATAACTACCTGAGTGTGTGTGTCCGTGTGTGTGTGTGTGTGTGTGTGTG
>NW_004444012.1:8291038-8300515 GCF_000243295.1 Trichechus manatus latirostris
CGTGTGTGTGTGTCCGTGTGTGTGTGTGTGTGTGTGTGTAAATCATGCTGTACGTTAATGCTGGCTTCCGGCTAATGATTAATGAACT
Organism: Trichechus manatus latirostris; assembly: GCF_000243295.1. NCBI lineage: Eukaryota > Metazoa > Chordata > Mammalia > Sirenia > Trichechidae > Trichechus > Trichechus manatus. The sequence continues at coordinate 8,291,127 of NW_004444012.1, forward strand.
TGGGTATTGTGCTTCTAGTGTGCTTTCTCTCAGTGCTGATTGTCTTAGTGAAGTCTCCTTCGCTAGTTCATGCTCTTGTCGTGTAGTTTAATCCTTAAAATGACTTTTGTTAACAATTATAATCAAGGTAACGTCCCTTATCTAAATTATTAACATTGAGAACAGAAACCTAGATAGAACAGTTTATCGACTTAACTATTTCTTGCTTGTTGGTTATGTATCTGGGTGGACATGTCACATAACCTTTCTGGACTTTTTAAGTTTTCTCACCTGTAAAATAAAGGAATTAAATACCTTTATTTGTATTAGCAGTAACATCCTGTAGTGCATTTATGGCTATAGGGACAAGTTCTGTCTCGTTTAAATTGTGAAGAACCATTAGAAAATACATTGAGTTATGTTTCTACTTCTTTCGTTTGCTATTATCATTTATTCAAACAGAGTCCTTTCTGTGTTTCTAGATGTCATAAGTAAGTTCATTTCATAGCCTTTGCCTGTGATAAGATCAGTCTTACTCATTATTTCCACAACTGTAGCATCAACTTGACGGCAGCGGGTTTGGTTTGTTTGTTTGTCTTTGTAGCTATCATGGCATAGGAGCTTTACTAAACTGCAGACACAAGAGCGTTTATATTTTTATTTCAGCCTAAGACAGGGGCACGGGGTAAGGGAGAATATTTTAAAGATATACAATTAGAAAATGCTTCATATCCTGGTCATCTAGTGCTGCTGTAACAGAAATACCACAAGTGGATGGCTTTAACAAAGAGAAGTTTATTCTCTCACAGACTAGTAGGCTACAAGTCCAAATTCAGGGTATCAGCTCCAGGGGAAGGCTTTCTCTGTTAGCTCTGAAGGAAGGCCCATGTCATCAATCTTCCCTTGGTCTAGGAGCTTCTCTGCGCAGGAGCCTCAGGTCCAAAGGACGCTCTCTGCTCCTGGTGGTGCTTTCTTGGTGATATGAGGTTCCCATGTGTCTCTGCTCATTTCTCTCTTTTATATCTCAAAAGAGATTGGCTTAAGACACTATCTAATCTTGTAGACCTCATCAGTGCTGCTAATCCATCTTATTACATCATAGTGACAGAGTTTACAACATATAAGGAAATCACATCAGATTATAAAATGGTACACAATCACACAATACTGGGAATCATCACCCAGCCAAGTTGACAGATATTTTGGGGGGGACACAATTCAATCCATGACACTTCATCTAGAAACTAAGGTTCTCTGATCTCTTAAATAGTCCACTAACTCCTTGTAACTCCTTATTATAAATAAGAATTAAGAATCATTGAGGAACTTTTCAGATGTTTAGATTGCCTTCAGATGGTTCCCTGCTTCATGAGGTGTTCGCTGTGAAGGTGTAACAAATGAGTAACGTAAATCAAGATAATTCAAGAGAATGAGATCGACACTAACATAAATGATGAAGAAAAAGATCAAAACAAAATGTTTTATATTGCTTTAAGGATTCCTGGCTACTGTGCATCATAATTTCTACTAAAATGAGGCATCTAAAGCTATTTGCTTTATGTTCTTGCATCTTCTTTGCACAATATTGTGCATGTTTATATTGGGTAAGTTCAGTTTCTACATAGTTGTTGAGTTGAGGGTGTTTTGGTTGTGACAATAAAATATAAAAAAGAGCCTCGCCTTTAAGAAATATTTCAGATTACATTGTTGCACAACTCTGTGGCCATAATTAAGTATAGAAAGAAAATGACAAATTCACAGATTTCCAAAATCCCAGGTAAAATGCGCCCAGCACAAGTCATGTGGTGTCTTTTGCTTGGCCTGAGCCAACCACTGACTTGTCAGGAGAATTGCCAAGTATTTCCCACTGTGTCCCATCAGCGGTGTGCCTGGGCTTCCTTACAGAAATCCGTCATCTCCTGGCTGCTGAACCACGACCCAGCCAAGCGGCCCACAGCCACGGAACTGCTCAAGAGCGAGCTGCTGCCTCCACCCCAGATGGAGGAGTCAGAGCTGCATGAAGTGCTGCACCACACCCTGGCCAACGTGGATGGGAAGGCCTATCGCACCATGATGGCCCACATCTTCTCCCAGCACATCTCCCCTGCCATCGACTACACCTACGACAGTGACATCCTAAAGGTGGGCGAACCTGGTCCACAAAAGGGTCCAGTCAGTCCCAATCCCTAAGGGATTTTTTTAACACCTTCAACCTAAATTCTTTTTTTTTTAAATTGTGCTTTAAGTGAAAGTTTACAGTTCAAGTTAGTCTCTAATACAAAAATTTATCCACACATTGTTATGTGCCCCTAGTTGCTCTCCCCATACTGTGACAGCATACTCTTCCTTTCCACCCCAGATTTCCTGTGTCCATTCAACCAGCTCCTAACCCTCTCTGCCTTCTCATCTCACCTCTGGACAGGAGCTGCGCATTTAGTCTCATGTATCTACTTGAGCTAAGAAGCATACTCTTCACGAGTATCATTTTATGTCCCACAGTCCAGTCTAATCTTTGTCTGAAGAGTTGGCCTCAGGAATGGTTTTAGTTTTGGGCTAACAGACAGTCCGGGGGCCATGTCTTCCGGGGTCGCTCCAGTCTCAGTCAAACCGTTAAGTCTGGTCTTTTTACTAGAATTTGAGTTCTGCACCCCACCTTTCTCCTGCTCCATCCAGGACTCTGTTGTGTTCCCTGTCAGGGCAGTCATTGGTGGTAGCTGGGCACCATCTAGTTCTTCTGGTCTCAGGCTGATGGAGTCTCTGGTTTACGTGGCCCTTTCTATCTCTTGGGCTGATATTTTCTTTGTGTCTTTGATGTTCTTCATTCTCCTTTGCTCCAGGTGGGTTAGGACCAATTGATGCATCTTAGATGGCCACTCGCTAGCTTTTAAGACCCCAGACACCACTCACCAAAGTGGGATGCAGAACGTTTTCTTAATAAACTTTTCAAACTAAATTCTTAATCCGAGGTCCGTGAAGCCCCTACAAGTATGTGCAAAATTTGTGTATCTGCACTATCCTGAAAAGAAAAGCCATACTTGTAATCACTTACTCAAAGGAGTTCTTAACACACCTCCCTCCCCACCCACCCAAAAGATTAAGAAGCAGTGCACTTAGAGATTAAGCCCTGGCCCCGCTGCCCAGAACCTAGAACATCCAGGCAGCTTGGATTTAGATCAGGTAGGACAGTGGCTCTCGGTGCTGGCTGGCTGGCTGAAAGGAGTCATCTGGGAGGCCTTTGGACAGTGCCGATGCCCAGGCTCCACATCAGCTCTGGTAACTGAATCTCCAGGAAGCTGTGTTTAAAAGCACCTAGCTGGTCTGAGGCACAGCCAGGTTTGGGAGCCTTGAGCATTTTATTTCTTTAAAACAAAAATAAAAGGTCTTACCCAATATAGGACAGTATTAAAATTTGATGAAGCAGGGTTGTGGGTACACAGATATTTGTTATATTCTCTATATGTTTCTGTATGCTTAGAATGTGATGTAATTTTAACAGATAGAGTAGCAGAGGGAGCAGTGATGGAATTTGTGAAATATCAGTATAGATTTTAGGAGCCAAGTGTAGTTTTTGCTGCCTGGCAATAGTAGAAATATATTTGCAGAATTATAGGTGATCTTTTTTTAATTCTTTTGTCTTTTTGCTTATCTGTTGTTTCTAGATGTAAAATCGTATTATTTTATAATAAGGAAAAAAATGAAAAAGAAACCCTTTACAAAACATGTAAATGCCAGGTAACTTTCAGTGGGCCTACTGTGAATCATCTTAAGTGTGTAGGCGGTGGGCCTGGTACTCTCAGGTCTATTTGATCTATTCTCAGTGTCCCCGAGAGCCCCAAGGAGAACGTTTATATTTGATTAGCTCTCTCTGAAAGGCATATATCAAAGTGGGTAAGAGCTTCAACTTTGAGTCCTGATGGCCTTCCCGTTGCCGGAAAGGCAAGCTCTCAAATTTTGAAGCAGAGGTATCGCAAGACACATGGGCTCTTCTTTCCTGAATTTGTTCAAAGAGGGACTGACTTATTGAGATTTCTTTTATGATCCTGGGAATAAGCAGTGGCATGCCTGTTGCTCCACATATTCATATTTTAGGGAATCTCTTTGATTTGGCTTTATGATGACATTTTAACTGGTCATATTTTAGGGCAACTTCTCCATCCGCACTGCCAAGATACAGCAACACGTGTGTGAAACCATTATCCGCATCTTTAAAAGACACGGTATGTCCTTTTAAAAAGAACTCACTCCTTTTCAAAAAATGTTTTTTTCATCACTAGGAAGTAGCATGAGTGGATCTGAGTACAACTTTATTTTACTTTTAAATTCAATTATAAGCAATTGATATAATGTGAAGTTCAGGTTAATTTTTATGGTTCACCTTGAGAAGGAAAAACTGATTTGAAGATGACAACCTTGCTACTGAAATACAGTGGGTTTGTGGAGTCACAGATATGCCTAATTGGCGTTCTTAACCCTAGATGGGCTCTCCATTTGCAAATATAGACCATTGAAGATAAACTGGTGATGATTTCAGTGGTCCCAGGAGCAGATTACTTAACTGTCAGATTTGGGTTCATTTTAAATTGCCTCTGAGGAGGAATGAGAACATGATGATTAATTTTTTTTTTTCTAACTTGGAATAGGAGCTGTTGAACTGTGTACCCCTCTACTGCTTCCCCGAAATAAGCAAATATACGAGCACAACGAAGCCGCCTTGTTCATGGACCATAGTGGGATGCTGGTGATGCTGCCGTTTGACCTGCGGGTGAGGCTGGGGACACCCCACTGACCATCTGGATGACCTGTCTGGTCACACTGATGGTGTCTGTGTTAAAGGGTCACCTCTGCCCATCATTTTCTCTAGGCTTATATTCTAAATGGCACCTTTAAGAAACAAGAGTGTTCTCAGGCCGAGAACGTTACTGGAATTTAGTCAGTGTTTGACCCAACATTCCTCCACCTTGCTATGCACAAGTGCTCAGGACTCTACCAGCCACAACCCTGCATTGTCACACCTCACTGCTGAGTTCGCACATGGCCGCAGCAGGCTGACCTGGCCAATTCAGATAAATAAGTGTAGTCTTTTCTTGGCTTCCTGCCTAGATCTTCAGTAACATCTTAACACGCTAGCGCCTGCTGAGGTTGTGAGTTGGCCCGACTCACGGGGTGTTAATGTCTAGAACGATTAAAGTCTTGAATCAGCAGGTATCTCTGCTGCTGGGGCATGGGGATTTTTTCTCCTGCCTGCTTTCTTCTGACCTCCCCGTGCTCCCTTTGACGGTGGCCTTCTTACCAGTCATCCACAGAGCGCTGGCTGCGAACAAGCTCATCTCCAACTTGTACAGTAGACTGGATGCATGCAATGCACGTGACAGACAAGCGTTTCATACCCCTCACCTACAGAACGAGCTTCCACATCGCCCCCACCCCTTTTTCTTTAAGGATGACAGCCTTGTAGAGAAATGAGCAAAGGATACATACAACCAGGCCGTTGTCGGAAAAGGAAAAGCACATGACTGATAAACAGCTGAAAAGGTGTCCAGCCTCACTCGTAAGGAAATGCAGGTCAAAGCTACGTCAGCTTCACCCATCAGACTGGCAAAAATATGTAATACAGCTCAGGCTGGCAAGAGCATAGGGAAATAGGTGCTTTCTTATGTTGCTGATGGGAATGTAAATTGCTAAGCCTTTAGAAAAGTAACGTGAAAGCATTTCATAAAATGAAAAAATGTTAAATGCACCCTTCGGACCAACAATCCCAGTTTGAGGAGTTTATCCGAAGAAATAAACACACATTAGTATCTGAACATTAAAGGAGATTTATTGTGGCATTGTTATGGTTGGAGCCATGGTGGTGCAGTGGTTAAGAGCTCAGCTACTAACCGAAAGGTCAGCAGTTCGAATCCACCACCTGCACCTTGGAAACCCTATGGGGCAGTTCTCCTCAGTCCTGTAGGGTCTCTATGAGTCAGAATCGACTCGATGGCAGTGGGTTTGGTTTTTTGGTTATGGGGGTCAAAACTGCAATCTCAGCATATTCACCAGTGGAAAAATGGCTGAATTTTAGCGCATCGATAACTACAGTATATTAATCAGCTGTTGAAAAGAAAATTTAAATCTATGTTTTATATTGATCAAATATGTGTATTCATTTTATATATAATTAAATATATAGATAGATCCATATCTACGTTTGATCTGTCAGAATTTCTCTGGTACCTGGAATAAAAGTACATTTCAAACGGATATCTAATATGATCCCATTTTTGTTACAAAGAAAGAAAAAGGTTTTTAAAAACCTGTGTGCACACATAAAGGGCACTGTGTGTTTGCATGCACGTGATGTGTGTGCAGGTGTAAACACGCTGTCACGTGTGTGAATGACCTTGCACACTAGCTTGTTGGTGTGACCACAGAGTAAGGTGGCAGAGAATACACCCAAACCTTTAACTGCATTTTCTGGAGTGGCGGAGAGTGGAATCAAGGTGTCTTCTTTGTTTATATTCTTTCTATGTGTGTGGCTTATGGCAAGAGCATGTTTTGCTTTTATTGCTTTAAGAAGGTATCTTTTCCACATTCTTTTCTTTGTCTTCTGTAGTAAGTAAAGTGGTCTGGGATTATTTTAAGTTGTTGTTAGTTACCATCAAGTTGATTCTGACTCACGACGACCCCATGTGTGCTGAGTAGAACTGCTCCACGGGATTTTCAAGGCTGTGACCTTTTGGAAGCAGATCACCAGGCCTTACTCCCGAGGTGCCTCTTTCATGTAGCAGTTGAACACGTAATCATTTGTGCCACCCAGGGCTTCCTTTATTTTAGGGGTAAATACATAGTATATGGATATTTCGGCTCTACGAGAGAAAAGTACAAACGTTTACATAGCTATATTATTGTACTTCAGATTGGATTCTTATTCTCTAAATATTAGAAGGCTAAAGTGCAGACTTATAAATATCAGCTCCCTTTCTGTGAGCTATACAAATGCAAATAAATAGATAAAATGCTCTTTGAGAATTAGACCCATTAGTTAGTGATGTTATCTCAGGTCTCTTGGGGTCATCTGACCATAGCTTTAGAAGTTGTGGTATTTATTAGAGATTTTGCTTAGGGGATCTTTCGGGAAATCAGAAAATCCACCAGAGGAAATCATACCCATTTTGATTCTGTTGTTCTAAAGGACACTTTTCAAAAATTGTCACAGAAGATTGTAATTTGTGATTTGCCCTGGTTTTAATTTGCATAATAAAAATTTGGCAGAGAATATTTATTTCAAGAAAGGAGCTTTAAAGTAGGGTGCCTTATACCGCTCTAAGTTCAAAAGTGGATTTTTCTCAGATTTAAAAATCTGAGAAACACCGCAGTGATTAGATGGACGGTTGGGTCACGCGTATCTGCTGCTGACTGAAGCGCTCAGGAACGTTTTAAAGGGTGGGAGCGGTAACCGGTACACAACCCTGAATTGTACACTTTAGAAGGGTGAACTTCATGGTATGGGAATTATGTCTCAAGAAAGTTCTTTTTTGAAGAAAGGAACGTGGTAGTTGGCACATCTTGACACTGATCTGTAAAACTTTCTCTTTCAGATTCCTTTTGCAAGATATGTGGCAAGAAATAATATATCGAATTTAAAACGGTAAGAAATAATGGGGGCTTCCATTTAGTGGCTGTGGGAAAGGAACCAGGGAAGACTGTTTTATCATCTGTGATCCTTATGCAGGAGAGAACTCTAGGTTCCAAGTACTAAGCTTGGAATATCCTCATAAGCCCAGCTCCAGCGCCACATTCTATCGGATGACTAGGAGCCCTGGTGGCACAGTGGTTAAGAGCTCGGCTGCTAGCCAAAAGGTCGGCAGTTCAAATCCACCAGCCGCTCCTTGGAAACCCTATGGGGCAGTTCTCCTCTGTCCTACAGGGTTGCTATGAGTCAGAATGGACTCCATAGCACCTAACAACAGGATTGTCAGCCTCCTCTTTAGAAGAGATGTCACAGCTGGGTTCCCTCCATTCCCTGCGTCCTAAATGTCCCCAAGCACCATCACTAATTATCCTCGCAAATGGCTGCTTGAAAAAACATCTGGCTGTTCCTGATCACAGATGGCCCTTTTTAACATTTAATTGGAGGGACAAATGGCCGATGGTCTCAGTGTGAAAACTGCCTACACAGGTAAGTGAACAAAAGCTGTTTGTACAGAAGCAGAGTAAACCCAGCAGGAATGCTGAACGCGGAGGCCCTGCGGGCACTTAGCATTGGGAAAAGGTTTTCTGCACATTTAAATTCCACAGGAGTCAAACGTAGATTGGAGGGGTATTGTTGTCAACGAGGCACCCTACTTTCAAGCTCCTTTCCTTGACTGAATTCAAAGCTGTCTAGTGCTTTTGTTCTTAGCTGCAAGTGAACAGTTTATAGTCAGAGCCCTAAGGTCTGCGCACCCCCGTGTAGAAAGTAAACACCTAAGGTAAAGTTATCTTTGTGTCATTTCATCTCTCTCTCAGACTTTTTTTTAAAAAATTAAGCCTCGTAGTTTAATAGGGGCAAAACCGGGACCAGGAGCATAGATCACAGGGCAAGACTGTTCCGGGGCAGTTCTGTCTCAAAGCCCTGCCGATTGTACCACTGATTCATTGTTTTCAAAATCTTCGTGTCTTTTCTTTTGTCCAACAATTTCTTAGATACATTTGCTTCCAGTAAGCATGACCTTTGAAATCTGGCTTTCTCTCTCCGCAGATACTGTATAGAACGTGTGTTCAGACCTCGCAAGTTAGACCGGTTTCATCCCAAAGAACTTCTGGAATGTGCGTTCGATATTGTCACTTCTACCACCAACAGCTCCCTGCCCACGGCCGAGATCATCTACACTATTTATGAAATCATCCAAGAGTTTCCAGTGCTCCAGGTTCCTTCCCACATCTTAATATTCTGAGATCCCCCCACTGCCATCCTCCACCAGACATGGGAGGGGGAGCAGCAGCTACAGAACAGCCACCACATGTCGGGGGGGAAGCAACAGCTACAGAACGGCCTCTCAGTGTGTGCAGCAATGAGTCGTATTTTTACCGACGTAACTGAAAACAGTTTGATGATATTGCTGTTGAGGTTAATCTCAGACTCAAACCTCTGCCTTGACAGGAGCTGGTTTTGTTTTCGTCTGGTTTCAGGGGAAGGGTGTTGTTTCTCTACCCATACTTTCAAAATGCAGGTGATCAGGTTGAGGTTCCTACTAGGATGCTTTTAGCATATTGCCACTCTGCCGACCTGACCCTGATCCTCGGACCCCTGACCCTGGGTGACTCCTACCTGCTCTCCCTTATCTTTTAACTCCTCAGCGTCACTGTTGACCGTGCGTTTGTGCACTGCCTGCGCAGGTGGGCACTACTTCCAGCACAGCTCTTCCCTCTAGTCCGGCACTGCCCCC
>NW_004444012.1:8301366-8337737 GCF_000243295.1 Trichechus manatus latirostris
CTCTGTTCGCTCTAGTCCGGCACTCCCTCCCCAACAGACAGCTCTGTTCACTCTAGTCGGGCACTCCGCCCCCCAACAAACACGCTCTGTTCACTCCCACCACTGTGCCTCAGTCAGGTGCTGCTTTGTCCAGAAAGTCTGACCAGCCCTTGTTCTGAACCCTTCCCCCCAGGAGGCCTGACTGCGCCCTCAGTGTCACTTTTTCTCAGTGCTTACAGCACCTGATGTGAAGCATCCACATTTCACCCTGAGTTGTATTAGATGGTTTCTCCAAATCAGAGTCTGTGCAATTTCAGGAGAGAGTCCGTGTGTCCACTTGTTCTGTGTACCCCACTGCACCGAACTCAGCACACAGCTGCCGCTTCATCTGTATACTCAACTGTACACAAGTGTGGATTGACTTGTGTGGGCAAAAGTAGCAGGAAGTTCTGTTCCACCAACACGTGCTTGTCAGTCAGTTACTGTTGAACCAGATCCTCACCCTTTTTGAAATCTGTGTGATCTCCTTCAAGCTTTCTTATATGGCTGAAGGCCAGTCAGAACGTTTTTGATACATATAGTAAAGTGTTAACTTATGTTTTACTCTTGGACTACAATTTTGTAAAAAGAATGCATATGAAAAAATAAAGTAGAAAGAAATACGCTAAAATTCAGTCCTTCTATTGTGTTAGGGTAGTAAGTTGGTGGTGAGTTAGGTTTGGTTGAGTGGCTATATTGCTTCTGTAATGACAATAATTTTTTTTTTTTTTTATGTATCCTAGGAAAGAAATTACAGTATTTACTTGAACCATACCACATTATTGAAAGCCATACTCTTACACTGTGGGATCCCAGAAGATAAACTCAGTCAAGTCTACATTATTCTGTATGATGTCGTGGTAAGCATTTAACTACTTTGACTTGACGGTGAAGGATAATAATAATTCATGGTTATTTTCGTACTGATACAACCATAAAACTGTTATAGTCAAGTCCAGATTTGTTTGCTTTTTTTCTCCCCACCTTAAGAATAAAGGACTAAACCAAAGCTAAGAAGTCTCTTGAATACAGTGAAACACTTTGAGGGACAGAGTAGCAGGGGTTGGGGTCTGGGGACCATGCTTACAGGGAACTGGCATAACAAAGTTTATTAATAAAATGTTCTGCATCCTACTTTGGTGAGTGGCATCTGGGGTCTTAAAAGCTTGCAAGCAGCCATCTAAGATACATCAATTGATCCCAACCACCTGGAGTAAAGGAGAATGAAGAACACCAAAGACACAAGGAAAGTATTAGCCTAAGAGACAGAAAGGGCCACATAAACCAGAGGCTTGATCAGCCTGAGACCAGAAGAACTAGATGGTGCCCAGCTACCACCAGTGACCACCCTGACAGGAAACACAACAGAGAGTCCCTGATGGAGCAGGAGAAAGGTGGGGTACAGAACTCAAATTCTAGTAAAAAGACCAGACTTGATGGTCTGACTGAGACTGGAGGAACCCCAGAAAGCATGGCCCCCAAACTCTTTGTCAACCCAGAACTAAAACAATTCCCGAGGCCAACGCTTGCGACAAAGATTAGACTGGATTGTGGGACGTAAAATGATACTCATGAAGTGTGTGCTTCTTAGCTCAAGTAGATGCGTGAGACTAAATGGGCAGCTTCTGTTTGGAGGTGAGCTGGTAAGGCATAGAGGGTCAGGAGCTGGTTGAACGGACATAGGATATCTGGGGTGGAAAGGAGGAGTCTGCTGTCACAGTATAGGGAGAGCAGTTGGGGTCACATAACAGTGTACGTGTAAATTTTTGTATGAGAGACTAACTTGAAATGTAAACTTTCATTTAAACTACAGCAATAAAATAAGAAAAGAATAAAGGAAATCTTCCATCTACATTGAACTAAAATGCAGGAAATGGATAAGCCATGAATGACACATCAGTTTATAGTTGCTTAATAAGCATTTTTAAAGCTAGGACACTTGGGACACTCTAGTCACTGTTCCATGCAGTCCAGCTCTCTCACCTGTTCTGTGTCCAGTAAGTTGCTCTAAAAGTGGCCCAGAAATAGACTAACTCAGTGAATTGGTGTGTTTATGCAGAATTCAAAATGAACATCTGAAGTTCATGAGTTGGGAGTGTAACTACTTCCCTCGTTGCTTTGAAGTAAAAGAACCAATTGACTTTATCACCATTTAACAAATATGTGTTGAGCTCTTATTCTGTTCTAAGCCCTATACTACTACTGTTCTCCAGGGTATTTTTTTAAAGAGTGACTTCTGATTTAAAAGAATTGAATTATCTTATTTGATTTGTAAGTTCTTCACTAACCTACTTCTTGAGGCAGAAACTCACTTAATGATTGGTCCTGACACTTGCCAATCACAGAAAAGCTAACACATATTGGGCCTCTAGTGGGCCAGGCCTTGTTCTAAACTCTTTATGTGAAGTAACTCAGCAAGGGATGTGAATGTCTTTACAGAGGCCAAGACAGGGAGTGTTCATATTGAGAATAGAAGACTTACGCCTGCTCTTAACTCTTTCACCCTACCTGTGCTTATCAGTAGGGTTGTTTGTAGATTTTGGTTGATTGAAATGGCTTAGACCTTACTTGGGACCTCATTTATCATCTCCTTCCTGTGGGACTGAGGCAATGGTACCTCCAATTACTGATTTAGACATATCAAAGTGATGTGCTTTATGTACGTATGCAAATCCAGAGCCTAAAGGGGTAACACTGAAAATGTTAAATAGCTGCTATATTTTGGTGCTGGGATGGAGGTGAGTGTCTATCTTTTTCCAGTTTCCATTTATGTTAAATACTGTTTTTACGATAAAGAAAATAAGAGGCATTCAGGAGATACAATAACCAACCGTGCCAGACCGTCTGTGATTACGGCAGAACTGACAGTGGAAGTCCGTCATGGTTTATTGTTGTTTTTTATATGCCAAAGGCTTAGCGAGCCTTTCTTTCATCCGGCAGGCCCTGACTTTACCGTTTGCTTTCTGGTGGCTCTTCCCTTCCCCAGGGTGTGGCTGCTGCTTGGGCAGTGACAGATACAGCATAATGTGGCAGTAAGACTCTGGCAGAAACACCAGGCATTGTGCAAGGGGCTGTGCCTCTTCCTGTCCCACACCACAGCCGCGTCTGCCAGCGTGTGATGAAGTGCTCAGAGCCCGTCAGTATTGGGCTTTGATCAAAGTCATTCCCTCCCGCCCAACACAAACGCCCTGATGAAGCCCGTCCAGATCTGGATGGCCCTGCCATCCAACAAGTACAATGTCCTCCTTCTTAATTCTTTTATGTCGGGGTTTTTCAAATTCTAAAACAACTGTAGTTGGGGTGAATTGAAAGATATGTTTTTTGGTGAATTGAAAAATAAGTTTTTTAATTATAGAACTCATCATTTATGATTAGAAGCAGTTTGTCCAAAATGAAGGATATAATTGTCAAAATTAGTCTGGAAATTGTGTCTTACTCAGGCCAGATTTGGTGACACTCATTGCTTCCTTTTTCTTCTACATTAGACGGAAAAGCTGACGAGGAGAGAAGTGGAAGCTAAATTTTGTAATCTGTCTTTGTCTTCTAATAGTGTAAGTACCTCCTAGTAATTTTGTGAGACCAGAAAATGTCCCAAATCCTTCCTGTCACCTCGCAGACACAAGTTTTTCCCTCGAGTGTTAATAGGTACCATGGCAACCTCTCAGATTAGGAGAAGAGAAAAATGAATACTGCGATCAAAGAATGTCTCTCCATGGTTCTTCTCAATGTGCTGTTATCACCCTGTTCTTTCTTAGTCACCAGGTACTTTCTTTTACACCTCTTTCAAAGGCTGGGCTCTGTAGAGCCCCCGCTGAGCAAATAGGACTCGTCTACTCCTGAAATCAACTGCATGGAGTCGAGTGAGGCACAGAGCTCAGCAGATACACTTGGGTATCCCTCTAAGTTTTCTAGCTCTTCCAACTTGAATTAGAGCTCTTGCTTCCCTGGCACATTTCCTCCTCCTCAAATCTTACATTTGAGCCCCTTGGCAATGAGGAAAGTCTTACGGGGGAAACAGATTTGTTGTGTTCTCTCTACAGGCATCAGCACGATCCCAGATCTTTGGCACAGTGACCCACACTTAACAAAGTAGGCGAATAGAGGAAGACAGCAGGGATTTCTTACCTCTAGCTGAGTATTCATATAAGAAGGAGTTTTTTTCTTAATTTTCCCAGAGCCCTTCTAGCCCCTGCTCTGACACTCATTACATGATACTGTGGTGATGAATACAGTTCACATATGGGATCGATCAAGATGCGACTGGACACAGGCAAGGCAGTCACGCTATCTTTTGGACACCTGCAGTGTGGCAGGCCTAGTGCTGGAGATGCAGAGGGAAATAGGTGGAGGGGTGCACAGTCAGTAACCAGTTCATATGGGCACTAAAAAAGCCCTGAGGGGATCTATGCAGTATGTATCTACCCTCGGCTCTTTCTAACCAACATTCGCAGGGCACACATCAACCACAGTGTGAAGAAATCACCGTTCAGTTTGCAGGGAGGGAAAGTAAACCAGAGGCATTGCACCAAGAGTCGTGAAAATGGAGCCAGGTTCAACTTGAAATGTTTAATACTGGAGCAGATGTTAATGACCTGCAAGGTGACCCAATAGCGTGATATTCAGATACGAAGAACTATATGTACATGATTCTCTAGATACCCTAGACATGTACACAGCACACACCTATGTGCAGAAATAGTCCCGTTTATAAGTAGCATAAAGAATCTACTCAGGTACAAGGAAAGCTTGAACTTATAAATCATACCATTTTAATTCAAGAGATTTGTCTAATTCGGTGATTCCCTACCGAAGGTTCAAGCCCGAAAGGTTCTTTGAACTAATGTTACGTTTCTGAAAAGGCTCACAGACATTAGCCATTTGCACGTGACACAGCTGTATCGGTTGCCAAATGTCGGCTTCTTCGCTTTGTGCGAAATCTCTTCTCGCTGATAATTGTGTGATGTGAAGATTAATTATAAGTTGTGTGTTTGATGAGCGACGGGAATGTGCTGGCCCACGGACAGGTCGTCCCTAGCCCTCCCCTCTTCTAGGCAGGACGACAGGTACAGCTGGTGAGAGCTGAGGTCTGGGATCAAGACCTGAGCCAGGGGCGAAGATAGGTCAGGAGCTGCCTGCAGGAGAGGACATCTGAGGCACAGCCCAAGGCCAGAAGTAGGAATGATTCAGACAAAAGGAAGAGAGGGTGTTCCTGACTAATTAGGTGTAGTATTGGAATGAGTTAGACTTGGCCTTCCTGGCCTCGCATTCAGTAATGGAAATGCCTGTAGTAAGGGACATCCGTGAGAATGAGAAAGGTGCAGAGGACGGTCCTGGCTTGGAAACATGATGGAGGCTGTGCTGGTGCCAGGGTCTGCTCTGCTGGGGTCGGCATTAACAAGTGTGTGCGTAAGAGTTACCTGTGAGTGCATGTCTAGAGCACCTCTGCCAGCTCCTTTACAGTTGTTGGAGGAGGATAACGCTTAGTCGGGATTGTGGCAAAAGCGCAGATTACCTTTGACCACAAAACTCTCCCTCGTGGAGATGCAGAAGCTCTGCACGCCCCCCAGTGCGTGCAAAACCCGGTGGAAAGTGGGTCGTCCCCTGCCCTGTACTGGGAGCTAACTGGGCCTCTTTGCTTTCCAGCTCTGTCGACTCTACAGATTTATTGAGCAGAAGGGAGATTTGCAAGATCTAACATCAACAATAAATTCTTTAATAAAACAGAAAACAGGTGTTGCTCAGTTAGTGAAATACGGTTTAGAAGATCTGGAAAATGTGGTTGGACTGTTGAAGAAACTTGGCGTAAAGTTACAGGTTTGTCATCTCTGATTCTGGCAGTACAGAGTTGTAACATTAGTAATAGCATTGGGGGAAATGGGTTTTATTTTATTATTGCTGGTAAGCCTTTTATTTTTCCAGAAAAACTCTGCTTTCTACCTTTTTGGATCATTTGATAATCTGGTATCTGTAGAGTCGCTATGAGTCAGAATCAACTCAACAGCCGTGGGCTAACGGGATAGGTAGTAATAATTTGGACCTAAGTCAGGACTTCTTTGCAAGCATCATTATTCCTATATGCCACAATTCTTCCTGTGTTCGTTAGCCTCAGAGAGGTGGTTACTCTTAGAGGGGAGACTTTCTCTTACTTGGCAGGCTGTAAGTTGAACGGACTTTGCACCAGATCTTACTATTTTGTTTATGCTAGTAGAGTGTTCCGATGCTATTGGTGAAAAAGAGTGTTTTCTGCCTCGCGTTCCACATTCTGAATCTGCAGCCCTTGACGCGTTTGTGTGGCGTTCCCCTCACAGGTCTTGATCAACTTGGGCTTAGTGTACAAGGTGCAGCAGCACAGTGGGATCATCTTCCAGTTTGTGGCGTTTATGAGGCGAAGGCAAAGGGCAGTACCCGAAATCCTCGCAGCCGGAGGCAGATACGACCTGCTGGTGAGGGCCTGCCGGTTATTTATTTTGTTCTGCTTAATTTTATTTCTTTTTCAACTTGTCACTTTGAAAATTTTCAAATCTGTAGAAAAATTGAAATCAGTAGAACAATTGAACACCTGTGTATCTTTCATCTAGAAATAGAAATACGATGTGCACCACATTAGTAATTTTTTTAACTTTTAGTTTTAAATAACTATCGGTAGGTTTATAGGAGGTTGCAAAGACAGTACAGAAAATCCTGTTTGCCCTCACTCATTTTCCCCCAGTGCTTAGATCTTGCATAACTGTAATCAAATATGAAAACCAGGATAATAACCTCGGTACAACGTATGTGTATAGGTCTGTGTCATTCGATCATAAGTAAATTCCTGTAACCACCAGCACAATCAAGACATAGAGCTATTCCATCATCACAAACATCTACCGGTTTCACCAGTTCAGATGAAGTGTAGAAACCTTACCTCCCCTTACAATTGTCTTAAATATTACCTCTCTGTATGTTGAGAGCCACATCAGGCAATGTTGAACTTTCGCTTCAGCTATCAAACATACTTTAGAAAACCTAAGAGGAGAAGCAAAGTCTATTGTGTTTATTCATAAATTTGTTCTTTCCATTGTTCTTCCTTTTATTTCTTTTTCTGTTTCGGAAACTTCCTTATCCATTATTATAGGGTGGGTCTGCTTGTAACAAATTCTCTTAGTATTCCTTTGTCTGAGAATTTTTTTTTTTTTTTAATTGTACTTCAGGTGAAGGCTTACAGAACAAATAGTTTCTCATGAAACAGTAGTACACATAATGTTTTATGACATTGGTTAACAACCCCACAACGTATCAACCCTCTAACTTCTCAACCTTTTTTTTTGGTGAAAATACACATAGCCAAACATACACCATTTCAAAAATTTCTACATGCACAGTTCAGTGACATCAACTGCGCTCTTCCAGTTGTGCTGCTATTCTCACTTTAGATGAAGGCTTACAGAACAAAGTAGTTTCTCATTTAACAGTTACTACACATGTTGCCCTATGACAATGGTTAACAGTCTCACAACACATCAACAATATCCTTACTCAACCTTGGGTTCCCTATCACCAGCCTCCTTATCGCCTTCTGCTTTCTGGCCCTTGTCACTGGACTACCGTACCTCGTTAGTCCCATTTGATTTTACGGCGCTGTCCACTCCCAGGCTGAATGGTGAACCTTGGAGGTAACTTCACCACTGAGCTAAAAGGGTGTCTGGGGGCCATACTCTCAGGGTTTCTCCAGACTCCTTTAGGCCAGTAAATCTGGTCTTTTTTTTTTCGTGAGTTAGAATTATGCTCTACATCCTTCTCCAGCTCTGTCCAGAACCCTCTGTTGTGATCCTGGTCAGAGCAGTCAGTGGTGGTAGCTGGGCACCATCTAGCTGTACTGGACTCAGTCCGGTGGAAGCCTTGGTAGCTGTGGACCATTAGTCCTTTGGACTAATCTTTTCCTTGTATCCTGTTCTCTTCATTCTCCCGTGCTCCCGAAGGGATGAGACCAGTGGAATATCTTAGATGCCCGCTCACAGGCTTTTAAGACCCCTGTCTGAGAATATTTTTATTTGCCTTTCATTCCTGAAGAATTTTGTGGGGTATTGGACAGTTCTTTTCTTTCTGCACTTGAAAAATGTTATGCCGCTTTATTCTGGTCTCCGTGGTTTCTGAGGAGATATCCACTGTCATTCAAATTGTTTTTCCTCTTTAGGAAAGGTGTCGTTTCTCTTTTCACACTTCCAGTATTTTTTTCTTTGTCTTTGGTTTTCTGATGTTTAATTATGATGTATGTTGGCATAGATTTCTTTGCATTTATCCTATTTTGGGTTTGCTCAGCTTCTTGAATCTCTAGACATGTCATTTACCAAGTTGGGGAATCTTTTAGCCATTCTTTTTTTTTTTTTTAATGAATAGTTTATTGTGTTTTTGGTGAAAATTTACACAGAAAATTAGGTTCTCCTGTAACAGTTTCTATACATATTGTTCGGTGACATTAGTTACATTTTTCACAATATGTCAGCGTTCTCATTATTTCCATTCTGGTTGTCGTGTTTCCATTAATTTATCTTCCCTGTCCCCCTTGCCTTCTTACCTTTCGTCTAGGGTAAATGTTTACTTTTTGGTTTCATTTAGATGATTATTTAGAGGAGTGCAGTACTCACAGGTGATATTATTTATTTTGTGGGCCAGTCTGTCATTTGGCTGAAAGTTGACCTCTGAGAGTCGTTTAAGTTCCAAGTTTAAAGGGTATCCCAGGGCAATAATCTCAGCGTTTCATCTGGTCTCTACCAGTGCAGTAAGTCTTAGTCATTATTTCTTCGAATATTCTTTCTCTTTTTCTAGGACTCTGATGACACAAATGTTAAATCTTTTGTTATAGTCCCACATGTCCCTGAGGTTCCAATCATTTTGTTTTCAGTCTGTTTT
Organism: Trichechus manatus latirostris; assembly: GCF_000243295.1. Lineage (NCBI taxonomy): Eukaryota > Metazoa > Chordata > Mammalia > Sirenia > Trichechidae > Trichechus > Trichechus manatus. The sequence goes on from NW_004444012.1 coordinate 8,310,274, forward strand.
CTCTCTATTGTTCATATTGTTTTATCTTCAGTTTCACTGATTCTTTCTTCTCATTTCCATCCTGCTGTTGAGCCCATCCAGTGAGCTTTTTATTTTTTTTTCTTTGCTGAGGGTTTCATTTGTTTCCAGTGTGTCCATAAATGCTTGTTGAAGTATTTTTATGATGGCTACTTTAAAATTCTTGTCAGATAATTCCAACATCTGTGTCATCTTGGTATTGGTGTCTGTTGATAATTTTTCTCATTCAATTTGAGATCTTATTGGCTCTTGGTTTGATGTGTAATTTTCAGTTGTACCCTGGACATTTTGCATATTGTGTTATGATACTCTTGATCTTATTTAAATCTCCTGACACCTCTGATACCACACCAGCAGAGGAAGGGGGAGGGCACTGCCTCAATACTACCAGGTAGGGGTGAAGGTACAGGTTCCCCAGTTACCTCCATTGACACTCCTGGGGGGTGGGGTACCTTGTTACTGCTGGGTGGGGGCGGGGATTTGGGTTCCCCATGAGACATCCACTGACAGTAGGGGGAAGGGATTCTCATTACTGCTTCCCACATGCCTCCACTGACACTATGGGGTGGGAGGTGGGGAGTGGGGAGGCAGGCTTCATTACATCTGGGCAAAAGTAGACGTCTAGGCTCCCCACTCAGCCTTTGCTGGTGGGAGTGGGCCTAGGTTTTATTCTGTGACGTTTGGCTGGAGCAGTACAGTTACTGTGTAAAAGTTTTATCTTGCTTGGTTGCCCTTTTCCTGGTCCTTTAGCTGGAAAAAGCAGACTTTTCTTGGGACATTTTTTTGTCAGCATGCATTGGCATTTCTGGGTGGTTGATTTCTCCAGCGCTCAGCCAGGATATACAAGACAAAAAGAAAGCCCAAGGAACTTACCGTGTGTTGTTCCTCAGCTCCCGAAGGCCCTAGTTGGTCTGCCCTCTTCTCTCCACCTTTCAGAATCTTGTTATATTTGTTTTGTGTATAATGGCCAGGATTTTTAGCTGTACTCAGTGGGAGGAATAGGGAGAAGTGTGCCTACACCATGTTGTTCCAGCACCGAAACCTACATGTATAGTTTTTAATTTTCTAGTAACAATGAAAAAATAAAAAGAAACAGGTGGAATTAATTTTAATAATATATTTTATTTAGCCTAATAGCCAACATATTATTTCAACATGCAATCAAAATTTTAAAAATTATTAATAACCTATTAAAGATTATTTTTTCATACTGAGTGTTTGCAGTTGGTATGTATTTTACATGCACAGCACATGTGAATTCAGATTAGCCACGTTTCTCCTGCTCAACAGCAACATGTGGCTGCCTTACTGAACACTACAGATCTGGATGTAGCATTTGTTAACATTTGCTACATTTGCGTGCACGCTTGCTTTTCTCTCTTTCTCTCTCCACACATGCACACACCCTTCTTTTTGCTGAACCCTTTGATGATAAGTTGCTGACAGAGTGGTTGTCTTTTAATCATTGTTTTCCCCATAATCAACATTTTCTTCTCCATTTCATAACCAGAATTGTGTGTCTCTCTCTCTGCAGATTCCCCGGTTTAGAGGGCCACAGGCTCTCGGGCCAGTGCCTACTGCCATTGGGGTCAGCATAGCTATAGACAAGATATCTGCTGCTGTCCTCAACATGGAAGAACCTGTGAGTTCTGACTTTGTTCTCCAGCATCCTTTGGGATGTCTTTCATTTCTAAAATTTTACTTTGCCTTTTGTAATTTACAGGAGCCCCAGATGTGGCAGCTATAAGCTGAGGGTTTTAGAAATTACCCTTACCATAATAGACAAGCCTAAGACCTGGTGTCAATCCATGCATTTCAGTCCTTATTTTCTGCTTTCCAGTGGGGTGACTTTAGGCAATTCATTCACCGTTTCATATAGAAGTTTCTTAACTGTGTCATTTTTCTTCTTCTATGTCATTTTGAAACAGTTCTGCACATCACATTGCTGTACACAATTCCAGACATTCACATGAGTCCTGCCTCCCTCCCTCCCCACCTGGTGCTGGTCCCACATACAGGCTTCTAGTCTCACTCTTCCAGATGTAACCTCTCTCTGTTTCTGATCCAGGTTACAATAAGCTCTTGTGACCTCCTGGTGGTGAGTATTGGCCAGATGTCTATGTCCAGGGCCATCAACCTAACCCAGAAACTCTGGACAGCGGGAATCACAGCAGAAATCATGTACGACTGTTCACAGGTAATAAGACAAAAGTACCTGCAAGTACAGTACAAATAGTCATGGGTTTAGAGACAATTCGTCTTCTACACCTGTAGATTCTATCAAACCATATTTATCTCTGTGGTTATAGTAGCTTCCTGTATTAGTTTGCTATTGCTGCAGGAACAAATTACTGCAAACTTGGTGGCTTAAAACAACCAAACTTTGTTATCTTATAGTTCTGGAGGTTAGAAGTCCAAAATCAGTTTCACCAGGCTAGAATCTAAGTGATGGCAGGGCCGGTTCCTGCTGGAGGGTCTGGAGGAGATCTGTTTCCTTGCCTTTTCCACCTTCTAGAGGCCGCCTGCATTCCTTGGCCCGTGGCCCCATCCTCTGTCTTCAGAGCCAGTGACGTAGCATCTTCTGTCCTCTCTGACCTCTGCTTCCATCCTTATATCTTCTCTGAGTCTGACCCTTCTGCCTCTCTCTTATAAGGACCCTTGTGATTACATTGGATCCACCCAGATCATCCAGGATAATCTTCCCATCTCAAAATCTTTAACTTAATCATGTCTGCAAAGTTTACGTAAGGTAACATTCACAGGACACAGTGGTTGCAGCAGTGCGCTCAAGCATAACAATGATTGTGAGGATGGTGCAGGACAGGGGACTGTTTCGTTCTGTTGTACATAGGGTCGCTGTGAGTCTGAACCGACTCGACAGCACCTAACAACAACATTCACAGCTTTCAGGGATTAGGACATGAACATATTTGCAGGCCCATTATCCAGCTTCCCACACTTCCTGAAGGCATTCTGTGGTTAGTATGTGTGTGGCTTCATATCCTTGGGCTCCCCGCAGTGCGCAAGCGTGACGCCTGCAATGGACATGAAAGTTAGGATGGTGGCACCCCAGAACACCCACCTGCCCTTTAGACTGGGAGGCCTTTAGGGGACTTACCTCCGTGCTGCCACAGGAGGGTCACAGCAGGGGCTGCGTTGCCAGGTGTACACAGGTATGTGCACACATTCACCTACACTAAAGGTGCCCAGAGCATGAAGAGAAGACCAGGAAAACAGAAACCACCACCCCTCCTGGGCCCTGCACATCACCTGCCAAGACCTGGAAGCCGCTGCTGTCTGTGGTTGCGTGTCCTGCATAACAATCAGTGTCACAGGCATGCTGAGCAGCAGTTTTCACTGAGTCGACAGAGCAGCACCCTCTTCCATTTCTTCATAACTTGTTAGAGCAGTGTTCTGTCTTGAGTGATGTGTAAGGCCAGTGGCCAGGGACCTCAGTCTGCACAGTGGCGTCCCCTGCAGGCTTCTCTGCCTTAGGCTTGTTTGTTTTATGCTTCAGTGTTGCTTTTCATTTTCCACTGTCTCTGTTGTTTTCGCCGTGTGGGCAGAGGAGGGGGGACTTTGGGCAGTTTCCATTAAGATTGGAAGCTTTGGGAAACCTCTTACTGTTTGCCGAACACAGTGATTGTCCACGGCCCCTTAGAGCAGTAGTGAAAGGAAGGAAAGCAAAAGAGTTCTTATTCCGCCTTTGAATTCTGTGCTTTTCTTGCTTAATATTTATATCCCCTGGAGCTGCATGCTTAGTCACTCATTTTGAGAATACAATTGAAAACAGCGTGTTCCTGCTTCTTAGTTACTTGAAGCTGCTCCAGCTGGTCTGTGTCTGTTTTTCATACTGTGTGTGTTTCAGTCCCAGGAGGAGCTGCAAGAGTACTGCAGACACCATGAAATCCCCTGTGTGGCTCTCGTGTCAGATAAAGAAGGAAGCCATGTCAAGGTAAAGATCGTAGGAAACTTCTCCCAGTTCCGCAGTCAGATTTCCCAAACTGTGTCCTAACAGTGGAGCACCCAGCTTCCCACTAAGGCCCCGGCCTGTGTGTAGGTTGAAATCCATTACCTCAGCTCTCTCTGTGAATTACTGGGCTTCTTATTAGAGAAAGTAAGGGAGAGAGAAGGAGAGAATCTGAATCTGAACACCTTCCTGGGGCTTTAAAAGAAAGAGAGAGACTATGGCTATGGTTTTTTCCTACTGTGCTCCCCTTATTCTCTTTTTCTACCTACGAAAAGAAGAAGAAGAATTACAGCTGATACCTGCCGGCTAATGTAGCCTCTGGCTGCTTCCTAAGCAATTTTACAATCTTGCAGTTAACTAAAAATGTTCATAAATCTATCTCCTGTACTCTTTATTTCTAAATTTTTCTTATGCAAAAAAATTAATTTTTTAATGTGGTTTTTACCCATTTGATTTAAACAGAATCACTGATCTGTGTGTCCTCACATGTTTTTATATGTTCTGCTGCCTCTTTCTTTCCCAGTAAAACCCTTTAAGGCATTTAATCTTAGGAGCCAGCAAACCTTTAAAGCATGTTCAGGAAAAGTTTCTATATATAAATTCACTTTTTATAGAATATAAACTAAATAAAACAATGTGTACACATATACAGGTTCACATACATGTCAACATTGTAGTAAGAATGATGACATCCACATATATGAAAATACAAAGAGTCCCTGCTCATCAGTGGCCTGTGAAGGGTTCACTTTTTTACATTACATGTGGATACCCAGTTGTTCCAGCTCTGTTCGTTGAAAAGACTATCCTTTCCCAATTGAATTACTTTGGCACCTTGTTGCAAATCAATTCACCATATATATGTGGATGTGTTTCTAGATTCTCTTTTCTGATCCATCAGTCTGTATATCTATCCTTATGCCAGTGCCAAGTAATTGTCTTGGTTATTATAGCTTTATAGTAAGTTTTAAAATCAAGTAGCTTAACCAATGTCAGAAAACAATTTGTGTATAAATTTTTGAATGAGAAACTAATTTGCACTGTAAATTTTCACCTACAGCACAATAAAATTTTTAAAAAGAGAGAGAGAGAATAAACCAATGCTTGTTACTCAGAGCTCTTCAGATTTCATTTTTCTGTCTTTCACTGTAAAACTATTAAAATTTTACTTAATATACAGAAAAAAAATCAAGTAGTTTAAAATTCTCCAATTTTGTTCTTCTTTTTCAAAATTGTATTGGCTATTTTCTTTTTACTTCCTTGAACATGTTAGAATTAGCTTATCAATTTCTATAAAAAAACCTGCTGAAATTTTAACTGACATTGCATTGTATCTAGTGCAAATTGACACAGTAACAATATCGAGCCTTCTCATCTTAGAGCACAGTTCTATCTCTCCATTTATTTAAGTCTTTTTAAAATTCTCAGCCCTGAGACCGGAACACTTATACACTGTTGGTGAGAATGTAAAATGGTACAACCACTTTGGAAATCGATTAGGCACTTCCTTAAAAAGCTAGAAATGGAAGTACCATACGATCCAGCTATCCCGCTCCTTAGAATATATCCTAGAGAAGTAAGAGCTGTCACACGAATAGATATATGCCCACCTATGTTCATTGCAGCACTGTTCACAATAGCAAAACGATGGAAACAACCTAGGTGCCCATCAACGGACGAATGGGTAAACAAATTATGGTGTGTCCACACAATGGAATACTATGCAACGATAAAGAACAACAATGAAGCTGTGAAACATCTTATAACATGGAGGAAGCTGGAGGCCATTATGCTGAGTGAATTTAGTCAGTCACAGAAGGACAAATATTGTATAAGACCACTATTATAAGAACTCAGGAAAAGGTTTCAACACAGAAGAAAACATTCTTTGATGGTTATGAGGGTGGGGAGGGAGCGTGAGGGTTATTTACTAACTAGACAGTAGATAAGAATTATCTTAGGTGAAGGGAAGGACAGCACTCACTACAGGGGAAGTCACCACAACTGCACTAAACCAAAGCTAAGACGTTTCCTGAATACAGTCACCTTGAGGGACAGAGTCTCGGGTACACGTCTGGGGACCATGCTTTCAGGGGATATCTAGGTCAATTGGCATAACAAAGTTTATTAATAAAATGTTCTGCATCCTACTTTGGTGAGTGGTGTCTGGGGTCTTAAAAGCTTGCAAGCATCCATCTGAGATGCATCAATTGGTCCCAACCACCTGGAGTAAGGAGAATGAAGAACACCAAAGATACAAGGAAAGTAGTAAGCCCAAGAGTCAGAAAGGTTCACGTAAACCAGCGACTTGATCAGCCTGAGGCCAGAAGAACTAGATGGTGCGCAGCTACCACCAGTGACCGCCCTGACAGGGAACACAACAGAGAATCCTGGATGGAGCAGGAGAAAGGTGAGATGCAGAAATCAAATTCTAGTAAGAAGACCAGACTTAATGGTCTGACTGAGACTGGAGGTACCCCAGAAAGCATGCCCCCTGGATTCTCTATCAGCCCAGAATTAAAACAGTTTCTGAGGCCAACTCTTCAGACAGGGATTGGACTGGACTGTGGGACATAAAGTGATACTTGTGAGGAGTGTGCCTCTTAGCTCAAGTAGATACAAGAGACTAAATGGGCAGCTTCTGTCTGGAGGTGAAATGGGAAGGCAGAGAGGGTTAGGAGCTGGTTGAATGGACATGGGGAATCAGGGTTGGAAAGGAGGCATGTGCCGTCACAGTATGAGGAGAGCAATTAGAGTCACGTAACAATGTATGTATAAATTTTTGTATGGGAAAAATAAAATTCTCAGCACTGTTTTGTAGTGTTGGTTATATAGCTCTTACATGTGTTTTGTTGAATTTATCCCTAAATAGGTCACATTTATTAATGCTGTTGTAATTTGAACTGTTTTTAATTTCTATTTCCAGTTATTCTAGCGCATAGAATTGGAATTGATTTTTGTATGTTGACCTTGTATTATGCGACCTCTGTTAGTTCTGATAGCTTTTTGGTAGATTCTTTTGGACTTTCTACATAGACAGTCACGTTGTCTGTGAATTAAAACAGTTTTATCAGGTTGAAAATGTTCCCATTTATTCTTAGTTTGCTGAGAGCTTTTATCACAAATGTTGTTAAATTATGTCAGATACTTTTTGCATTTGTTGAGATGATCATCATGCAGAAAAGTGTTAACATAAGAGTCCTGAGACTGGTATCCTTAGGAAGACCTGCTTGCAAGGTTGATCCTTGGCTGCTGTCTAGAAACTTGGATTCTCTTTTCCTGATAAGAATGGCTCATCATGCCTGAAGTGCTCATAGAAACCATGTGGCTTATGCCAAATAACTGCTTTTTTTCTGAGAGTCTGAAACTTCGGTGTTTTTCTCTGCTTTATTTTAGATAGCTCATTGATCTTTTCTTCTGTAGTGTCTAATCTGCTGTTAATCCCAACCAGTGTGTTTTTCATTTCAGATATTGTATTTTTTCATCTGTACAAGATAAATCTTTTTTTTTTGTCTTCCATTTCTTTCCTCATCATGGGTTTTATTTCCTTTACATCCTTTAAAAGAGTTATAATAATTGTTGTAAGGTCTCTGTCTACTATTTCCACCATCTCTAACATTTCTGGGTCTATTTCTATCAGTCGATATTGGTTGTAAGTCAGTTTTTGATTGGTTGTTAGACATGATGAATTTTACATGATTGAGTGCTGGGTTTTCTTATATTCCTGTAAATACTGCTAGGCTTTGTTTTGGGATATAGTTAAGATACTTAGATTCTATTTGGTCCTCTCTAGGCCTGATTTTAAGCTTCATTAGGGCAGGTCCAGGGCAGCCTTTAGTCTAAGTCTAATTTAGCCACACTACTAAGGCAATACCCTTTGGAGAACTCTGCACGATGCACTGTGTGTTACAAGGTCTCTCCACTCTGGTGAGAACAAGAACTGTTCCCAGCTCTGTGAGTTCCAGAAATGATCCTGCCTACCCACTTCTGGTGACTGTTGCCCTGGTCTTGGGTAGTTTCCTCTCACCCGTGTACATATTGGTGCTCAGCTAAAGACATGAGAGGATACCTCTGCAGAGCTTCAGAAATCTTTCTTTCTCTCAGTGCGTAGCTCTGTCCCCGTCTGTCCTCTGTCCCACAATTTCTAGCCACCTTGGCCTACCTAACTTGGTCTCCTCAGCTCAGACCTTTGGACTCTATTTAGGTTCCCCCCCTCCCTATGCTGTGGTGTGGAAATTGCCTCAGCACAGTAGCTGTGGTACCCATAAGGCTCATTTTGCTTGTTTCCCTTCCCTCAGGGGTCATAGTCCTCACTTCTTGTTGTCCAGTGTCTGAAAACCATTGTTTACATGTTTTGTCTGGTGTTCTAGTTGTTTAAGGCGAGAGGGCAATTCTTGTGGCAGTCAGTCTTTTATGGACAGATATGGAAGTCCCCACGCAAGTTTTTACCGCTGACTCCCAGTCTGCTTGTCAGTCACAAAATCATAAACGACACTAAGGCTCACTGATCAAGCCCCTCCCAGAGCGGTGTTACTCCTGCAGTATTACCGCGAGATGAACATCTAGCAGCTGCTGGGTAATTTCAGTGTCAAAACACACTCCTATCATTGTTAGCAAATTTTTGAAACTTGAATCAGAGTCTGCTTCCCAAAATTTACGCTCACAGGTCCTACTTCTGCCTTCTAGAGTAGTCAGAATAGAAAGTCTAATTCTTCCTCCTTTTCTCAACTACCTTCAAATAAATATTAGGAAGTGGCTGTCATGCCACTTTAACTGCCCTCTTTTCTGGTTTAAACATTCCAGTTACTTAAGCTGTTCCTCAGAATATGGTTTCCAGATCCTTGATCCTTGACCCTCCTATTAACTTTTTCTAGACATACTTTGGAGCCCTGGTGGTGAAGTGGTTACGAGCTCAGCTGCTAACCAAAAGGTCAGCAGTTGGAATCCACCAGTTACTTCTTGGAAACCCTATGGGGCAGTTCTGCTCTGTCCTGTAGGGTCACTATGAGTCAGAATTGACTTGACAGCACACAACAACAGACACACTTTACTTTGAGAAGGCCTGTCTTTAAATGTGATACCAGAATTCTACAGTGTTCTGACAATGTTCTGCCTGAATGGGAAGGGGCTTGACCTCCCTCAATTCAGACACCATATTTCTTCTAATGTAGGCTAAAAATGAACTATTAGCAGCCATGTGACTCTGTTGTCTCTTACTGGACTTATCGTGAACTAATACCCATTGGCCTTTTCACTATTCTCGCCATGTCTGCCTGATGGTCTACAATGAGGGCTTTAATTACAGGACTTCATACTTATCTCTGTTGAATGTGATCTTGTTCATTTCAATACATCATTCCAGCCTGTCCAAATCTTTTGAACCTTGCTTCTGCCTCTGTTAATGTTGAGTCAGTAGTATTGTCTTCATATTTGAAGGGCAAGACATCATTCATCTATTTGGCAAATGTATTTTAAGCATTCACAACATGGGAGGGATAGAATTTAGGGCCATGGTAGGTTAGACAGGACCATAAAACAAAAAATTATACTCGTGAGGAGTGTGCTTCTTAGTTCAGTCAGATACACAAGACCAAATGGGCGGCTCCTGTCACGAGGCAAGATGAGAAGGCTGGAAGGGACAGGAACTGGTTGAATGGACACACGGAACCCGGGGTAGAAAGGGGTGTGTGCTGTCACATTGTGGGGATTGCAACTAATGTCACAAAATGATATGTGTATAAATTTTTGTGTGAGAAATTAACTTGAGTTGTAAACTTTCACCTAAAGCACAATAAAAAATAAAAAAGAATTTAGGGCCATGGGGGACACAGAGACATGTAAGCCACAGGCCCTGCTTAAGGGGCATATAATCTGTAGGGAACATAAGATATTCATGGAGGATTATAAGCTAGAAAATGCTAAGTGCCATGAGAATCCTACTGATCAAGGTCTCTGAGGGTTCATCCACCTGGGAGATTACTTCAGAGGTAGCAGGGAAGTCTTCAGAGTGGACGTGGGATTTATGCTGGACCCTCATGGGCGGGTAGGATATAGATACGTGCTGAACAAGCCTTATAGGAAAAGAGAATAGCAAAGATGACGGTAGTTATTTCAGTAGATTGTCCCAAAGGTAGAGGAGGCCAGCAGAGAACTACTCTGGGACTACTCGGAATTGTCTATTTTGGGTGAAGCAGAAGGACTGTAAAGATGGGTGCCTAGGCAAGAGAGGATGGCTAGATAGCTAGATCACGGAGATCCTAAATGCCCAACCAAGGAGTTTGGGCTTTATTTAGTAGCTATTAGGAAGCCATTGAATGTTTTGGATAAACAGGGGACTTCAGAGTTGTATTTGAGAAAAATTATTCTGCAGGGATGTGTAGCATGGATTAAAATGAGGAAAAACTGAAGATAGGGATAGCCAAGATTGGATACTGGGCATGACAGTGAAGATGAAAGGTCAGATACCATAAAAGTGGATGGCATGACTTTAGTTGGCTAAGAAGAAGGAGGAGTTACAGGTAATTCTGAGGTCTGAGAAACCCTGACAACCAACCAGAGGATGTTTAAGGGGAAGACTACACGAGCAAATCAAATAAAATGGGAGGTGGATCATCTTGACCCTTTTTAAAAATTCTGTCATCTATGATAAACTATTCTAGTCTAGACCGGGAATTCCCAACAGTGGTGCTTTTACATTTCGGGCCAGATAATTCTTTGTTGTGGGGGGTGCCCTGTGCATTGTGGGGTATTTAACAGCATCCTCACCTCTACCCGCGAGATGCCAGTAGAACCCCCTGCAGATGTGGCAACCAAAAATGTCTCCAAACATTGCCAGATGTCTCCTGGAGGGTAAACCCACACAGGTTGAGAACCACCAGTCTGTGCTGTTGATGTAGTGGTCTTGCTATGGCTCTCTGATCCAGAAGCCTCCAAATGATAAATCTGTTCATTTATTTTCAAGGTTAAGTCTTTTGAGAAGGAAAGGCAAACAGAGAAACGTGTCCTGGAGGCCGATCTCGTGGACCATATGCTGCAGAAACTGAAGACTAAAGTCAGTGATGAAAGGAATATCAGGTAACTTACTAACCAGAAGCCCAGAAAATCAGCTGTTACTACCTATAGAGAACCTGCATAAATTTATTTTTAAAGTCAGTTTGATCCTTCTGGGAAAAAAAAGATACGTCAGGATAACTTTTAATGAATCATTCTATTTCTCTGAACACTGCCGTCAGCAGTTTAATCTCTATGGCTGTAATCTTTACGGAAGCAGACTGCCACATCTGTCTCCCATGGAGTAACTGCAGATTCCAACTGCTAGTCTTTTGGTGAGCAGGCAAGCTCTTAACCACTGCACCACAAGGGCTCCCTCAGTTTAATTATGACCCCTTATGTAAGACTAGTAATATCTCCTTTTTCATATTTGTTCTTCATAACATTTCAAAGAATATTTTATTATTTTGAAAGCCTTAGGAATCAAATATCTTATTCAACATGTTAATCAGTGAATTTGGGAAGTATTTTGTTGATATAATTTAAAAGATAGACAGTCGGCCCTCTGTATCCATGGGTTCCGCATCCACGGATTCAACCAACGGCGGATCAAAAATATTCAAAAAAAGAAAAAAAAAAATCTAGGAAGTTCCAAACAGCAAAACTATTATAACAACTGTTTACATAGCACTGACATTGTGTTAGGTATTATAAGTAATCTGGAGATGATTTAAAGTACAAGAGGATGTACGAGGTTATATGCAAATACTGTGCCATTTTATATAAGGGACTTGAGCATCCTCGGATTTTGGTATCCACAGGGCATCCTAGAACCAATCCCCCTTGGATACTGAGGGACGACTGTAATGTTCTGGGAAAACAGCTTATCTACTCATTATAGTATAAATTGGTTGAACCATCTGGATAGGAATTTAGCAAAATAAAAGCCTTAAACTGAAAAAATTGACCCAACAATTCCACCTTCAAGGATTTATTATGAAAATTATTCCATAGAGATGTATACAAAGGTGTTTGTCAAGGCATTGTTTATAACAGCATTTCTCCAACTTTTTGGTGTCAGAACCCCTTTACACCCTTAAACGTTATTAAGGACCGCAAAGAGTTTTTCTTTATGTGGGTTAATATCTATCAATGTTTTCTGTATTAGAAATTTAAATTGAAACAAGTTTAAAGTATTTATATATTCATTTTAAAATAACAGCAATAAACCCATTACATGTTAAACTTATTAACATATTTTAATGAAAAATAACTGTGTTTTCCAAAACAAAATAAATATTAGTAAGAACAAAGTTGTTTCACATTTTTGCACATCTCTTTAATGCATTGTTTTATATTTTTGTAATATCTTTAATGCCTTAATAGAAGACAACTAGATTCTCACGTCTGCTTCTACATTCAGTCTGTTGTGACACCACATGTCATGTAGTCTGTGGAAAATTCCACCGTACATTCGTGAGAGGATAAGAGTGAAAAGGGCAAATAATGTCTGAGGATTATTATGAGAATGATTTTGACCTTGGGGACCCTCTGAAAGGATCTCGGGCCTCCAGGGTCCCTGGACCACACTTGGAGAATCTCTGGTTTATAATATCAAAATATGCTCTGGTAGAAGATTGTTTGAATTATGAAATACAATGAAATACTGTGCAGGCTTTAAAAATGCTGATTCTAGTAAAGCTGAGCTATTGACATGGAAGGACGTCCACAAGTAGGATTTATGGTACGATCCTATTTTTGTTACAGCCCATACATAGAAAAATGTCTGAAAGGTGTACCAAGTTTTCAATTGTAGGCTATGCCTGGTTAGTTGGATTACATATCTTAATTTTCTTCTTTCATCTTTTCTATATATTTATAACACATGTATTTAAAAAAAAAAAAAAAAACCGTCACTCCTGAGGTTCACTCACCCTTCAGCCAAAGATTACAGGTCTGTAGGGCAAACGGGGTCCTGGTAGCCCAGTGGTTAAGCGTTTGGCTGCTAACCAAAAGGTCAGGAGTTGGAATCCACCAGCTGCTCCTTGGAAACCCTATGGGGCAGTTCTACTCTGTCCTATAGGGTCGCTATGAGTCGGCACGGACTTGACGGCAACGAGTTTTGTATATCACAGGTGAGGAGCGTGCTTTGTAGTTCAGTCAAGTATACGAGACTACATGGGCACACTAGCCCAAAAGCAAAGATGAGAAGGCAGAAACGGTCAGGAAAACTTGTCGGATGGAAACAGGGAACCTGGGGTGGAGAACGGAAGAGTGTTGACACATTGCTGCGTTGGCAACCAATGTCACAAAACAATTTGTGTATTAACTGTTTAATGAGAAACTGATTTGCTCTGTGAACTTTCACCGAAAGCACAATAAAATTAAAAAACCTTAAAAACGAAACAAACCTATTGCCACCGAGTGGATTCCGACTCCTAATGACCCTCTAGGACAGAGTAGAACTGCCTCAGGGTTTCCGAGGAGCGGCTTGGTGGATTCCAACCGCTGACCTTTCGATTAGCAGCCATAGCTCTTAACCACTGCACCACCAGGCCTCCAACATGTGCATATATGCGCAAAATCAAAACACACAACCCCTGGTAACTTTTTTTTTACCTACATCAGCGATTCTCAGCCAGCAGCGATTTTGCCCAACCAGGAGACGTTTGGCAAAGTCTGGAGAGGTTTGTGGTCGCCACAGCAGGGGTGTGTCATGGCATCTCGTGGGTGGGAAGCACCCCACAGTGCATAGGGCCGCCCCCACAACAAAGAATGATCTGGCCCAAAACGTCAGTAATGCCAGGAATGAGAAATCCTGGCTTCTATAAAATAAAAGCTTTTGCTGTGTTCTCCCTCCCCTGCCCCCGGCCCTTCTCATTTGCACCTAACTTGAATAAATTCACCATCAGGCTTTTTCTGAGGGAATGCAATGTTCTTGAAGTCACCAGGTATTTGAAATACAGATCCAAATCAAAGACAGACTTAGAGAAGACAAAAAATAGTCAACTAATTAATAGTGAGTATGGGCGAACATTATTAAAACACTTAAAGAACAGATGGGATTTAGTTTTATTGGCAAAAGATTCAAAATCTTTCCTTAATGTGAATGATTATTCCCTGTATTCTTAAGATAGCCCGCCGCCGTTGTGTCTCTCAAAGGCCATAAATTAATTCACGGTATTTGAACATCCATTCACAGCTTTTAAAAACATATCCTTATTTACCAAATGTTCACCTGCAGCTGTTTGCCCCGGCTGCTGCCATATTGTGGATGGGACGTGCTGTCTCGAACGTTTCCCTGTATTGTGAGGGGAGCGGAAAGAACACCCTTACACTTCATTGAAACTGACTTCTTGTGGTCAGCCAGCATTTCACACCCAGCGGAAGAAATCTGAATGCTTTCTTCAGGCATTTGTTAACTTGACATGACATCCTTTATAATTTTTTATTTGCTCTTGATCAAAACCCTAAGTGCCGATTTTTTTGCTGTAAGTTTTTGGTTTTCCTCCCACTAATAACAGAAAGGAACATATTTCTATATTTAAGAGAAAAAGTGGCTCACTGTTCAGTGTGGCTCACTGTAAGTTATCGGTGTTGCTTCTGCCTGATTGACTGTTTTCCTAATTGTTTTTGTTTGCTTGTTTTTAGAGAAGCTTCCGATAATCTTGCAGTGCAAAATCTGAAGGGGTCCTTTTCTAATGCTTCAGGTATAATTACTAATTATCATCCGGACATAATGATTCCTGTTTGTTCCTTGTGTATGTATGTTTGCTCTCAGCACTTACAACTGTGGCTAACTCCTTGTTACATCAGAAATATGTTTTTAAAGTAACAGTAATTTACCCAATAAATTGTCGTAAACAGAATTTATCCTTATGCTTTGAAACCCACATCCAAGAAAATGATAAAATGACGGGGCGTTAGGCACCTCTTCGGATCTAGCTCTCTCTTCCTGTCTTATTTTTACAAATGGTTTAATCTTCCTTTGACTCACTTTATTGTATAAATTAAAGGCAGATAATATTTCTAGAAATTTTCCCAATACAAAGGATAGAAGAAAAGTATTTCGAAATTCCTTGCAGAAAGATACTAGATACATTGTTTTCATGAAAACAATGAGAACAGGGGTGATAATTAATGCCTTTCATTCTTCACATCTGTCAACCTTTCTGAAAAAGAAGTTTCCCAATTGAGTCCAGGAGAAGACATATTTGACTTTTAAAACTAACAGAATTGGGTCTTGGAGGTTCATTTCTGTTAGCATTGATTTTGTGCTGCCATCAGATTTCAAATGCTTTGAGGAATTTTTTAAAAATACTAGAGTTTAAGAGACACTGAGTTTGATTTTCAGTTCATGAGGTTTTGGTGACTGATCCTGCCTTCCTCTACCTTTGTCGCCCTACCCCCCACCCCGCCTGAGGACAGAGGCTGGTGATCTTGACAGAAGCACCAAAACTCCTGGGTGTTGGGGTTCAGGGCTCCTCCGTGGTCAAGGGCAGGTAGTTGCAGAGATAGAGAACAAGACCCAGATGTAATCTGGCCCTTGGAATGGCGACAGGATGGGTTCTGTCTAATAAACTCCACTGCCCCTCTGTGGTGTGTTATGGAAAATGAGACCAGGAAAGGCCATAACGATAATCTAGAAACTGTCTCTGTTTCAGGTTTGTTTGAGATCCACGGAGCAACAGTCATTCCCAATGTGAGCGTGGTCGCGCCAGAGAAGCTGTCAGCCAGCACCAGGAGGCGGTATGAAACTCAGGTACACAGGCCAGGGCTGCTGCAGCTTTCTGTGTGGGCCCCAGAGGAGACAGGAGACAGGGACAGAAGGTAAACACACAGTGTCCTGTATTTTCCTTCCCACTTCCCTAACTCGGTGGCTTCTGAAGATGTCATCAACACAAAGCATCTGTCTGGTGCCAAGATTCTGCCCCATCCAGCTTACAAAGAGGTATCGATGTGCACTGTGGGCAGCTGGAAGCAGCTGTTTGTTAGAATGTATTGAAGCTACACAAAAACTTCCTAATCTGCCTCTAATGGCAGATTGGCGTTTGTTTTTGTTTTAAGTAACAAAGCAGAAGAGAGCCACCACAGAGGCTTGAGGCAAGTTTCTCATTTCACACGTCGTGAGTTTCTGCCACAATGCCTGACGCTGTACTGAGTGTTGGGTGAAATACAAGATATAGGACATGGCCCCCGTCTTCGAGGAGCGGATGACCTGAGAAGGGTCTGCATTATATAATCAGGGAACAGCAGAAGAAAGGAATAGAATGCTGAATTAAATACATTGAATGTTGGAGTGTGCTGTGAAGACTGACGTGCATATTCACGTGGGCGGAAGGAAGGTGCTCCCTGGAGGATTTAGATGGGTGGCGAGGAAAAGTGGGGGTACTCCGCGTGGGGGAGAGGCGGGAAGGTGGTACAGACACCAGTGAGCACAGTCAGGATGCCGGCCAGTCATCTGGGAAGACGGTGAGTGTCAGAGAGCAGACGTTATCTAGAAATTCAGTCAGACTGAAACACAAAAGGTTAGGTTCCTCATTTTTGTGAGCTCTCCTCGCTGTTTCTAAGCATGTTGAGTGGAAACCCATTTCTCGTGTCTTCCTTCAGCTTTCATCACCTGTTTCAGTTCTGTGTTCTCCTTTGCTGTCACCTTCCCCTTTTCTAAATGTAGCTTGATACTGAACTCTTCCTGCTCCTGAGTATGCTGTTTCAGTGCGCCGAGCCTTTATTAGGTATCATTGCAAAATTATAAAGAAGTACGCAACAAGAAGATCATTAAGCACATGATCGATAGGTTATAATATCTTCTTTTCCCTGAGATCACAGTGGGCTAGACACCCATCTTTCTGAGGCAGATTCAGAGCACATCTTTAGATAATATTTAGAATCTCTTCCAGGCGCTGGCTCGCCACCCTGTGATTGTTTCCTGGAATGGAAATAAGATGGCAGGAAAGCTGGCTTGGTTCGGCGTGTTGTTCTGAACTCCGTTTTCTTCTTGTTAGGTACAGACTCGACTCCAGACCGCCCTCGCCAGCTTACATCAGAAGAGCAGCGAGATTGAGATTTTGGCTGTAAGTCGCCTCCTTTGGCATTTTGAGGACGGCGCCTCTCTGTGCCGTAGTTTCCTCAGAGGTCAGGGCCTGGTGCTGAGTGTCGGCCGTACGTGGGTGCAGGCCTTGCTGTCACTAATGTGACCCACCTGCAGCCCAAACCCGTAAAGACCTGGGAAAAGGTGAAGGGTTTTGTTTGGTTTTGCTTCTCCTACTTTGTGCCCCTGAAAGATGGTGGGGCAGGGGGATAAAAACAAAATCACCGTTTTTCAAAATGTTTCCCACCTTTGCTCACTAAGCCTACACGGAGTTAGTTCACAGACAGTGTCAGACCTCTGGGGCACAGTATGTGGTGGTGGAGAGAACAGCATCCACTGCTTGGCGCTTCACCAGAGCTGAGCCTCACGGCACTGCAGTCTATAGCACAGTAGCTTCCCAGACTCCTTGCCGGCCCTGTTCATACTGCTCCATCCAAAGGACACTATAGTCACAAGGCAGTATGTGCTACGTGCCTACAGCTCCCTGATGGATGATGTGCACTTCTGTGTATTGACAGGTGGATCTACCCAAAGACACCATCCTACAGTTTTTATCATTGGAGGTAAGCAAGATAGACCCTTCTGCACTGTGCCCTATAAAATCCCAAAGCTTTGCTGCTCATTTGCCGAAAGAGAACTGAAAAGGGCATTAGATTTTCTTAGTGATATTATTTTTCTGGCAGTTCCAGGAATTTAGTAACATTGTTCCTTTTATGTAACATGTTAGGGGCTGTGGAGTCGGTTCCCAGTCATAGCGACCCTATGTACAGCCGAATGAAACACTGCCCAGTCCTGCGCCATCCTTACAATCACTGCATCCACTGTGTCAGTCCATCTCATTGAGCGTCTTCCTTTTTTTCGCTGACCCTCTACTTAGCGTAATGTCCTTCTCCAGGGACTGGTCTCTCCGGATAACATGTCCAAAGTACATGAGATGAAGTCTTGCCACCCTTGCTTCTAAAGAGCATTCTGGCTTCTTATATAGCATATAGATTACTAAATCATCTGTGGGAAGGAATCATACTTTTCTCCTATCTTTTTAATTTTAGAGGTACATTATCTTATTTAACAAATGCATAGTGCTTTTAGTATGTATCAGACCCTGAAAGGCCCTGTTCTAAGCATTTTACAAATATTAATTCATTAAATCATAACAGCCCCCCTGCAGATAGGTGCTGTTAATATTCCCAATTTACAGACAAGACAATGGAAGCAAAGAGATTAAATATTTTGCACAAAATTATCAGCTAGTAACAGAACCAGGATTCAAACCCGGGCCGACTAGTGGAATCTGTGTCCTTAGCCATTATATGCTACCTCTCAAATAAACATTCATGCCAGCTAGGGAAGCTCATTTGTGGCATCAGAACTATATAGAAGATCCTTTTGTAAAACTTAAAATTAATTTAGGTCCTAATGAGAACTTTTAAAATTTTTAATTAATAGTTCCATGCGCTATTGAGAATAATTATAGTGACAGCTCAATTTTTGCAGTATGTCCTATTAAATAATTTTTTGTCTACCCACTGTTTAGTCCCAGATTAAATTAAATGAAAAATTAACTTTGCCCCAGAACATAATACATTTTCTGTTGCTGTCCTGCAAATAAGCATACAGCATTATACGGGCAATTTACTGATTTATGATCCATTCAAATGAGTACACTGGTGGTGGTAACCCCATTTTACACAGATTAAAGAACAGGCAGCAATAACTGGTCTGAAGTCACGTAGCACACCAGGGCTGCGGCCTTGTTGATCAGGCTCTACCCACGTTGGCTTGTTTGAAAGAAAATCGATGCTTCAAAGGAAGAACCACAAGATGCAGTCTCCCCACAGTTCCACCAGCTCCCTAAAACTGACTCCTTCTGACATACTTGAAGTGGGGGAAGGCGTTGGCATTTCATTAACTCGTTGCCATCGAGTCGATTCCGACTCATAGTGACCCTACAGGGCAGGAGAACTGCCCCACAGGGCTTCCAAGGAGCGGCTCATTAGTGACCCAGAAAAAGGAAGCTGATAAACCCTAGTGTCCTGCTGTTAAGTCTTCTTTTTTCCTAGTGGGATGCTGATGAACAGGCATTTAACACAACTGTGAAGCAGCTGTTGTCACACCTGCCAAAGCAAAGATACCTCAAATTAGTCTGTGATGAAATCTATAACATCAAAGTAGAAAAAAAGTAAGTGATCACTTCGGCGTAAGTTTCACAGGGGTTAGAACTCAGGGAGGGGTTTTAGAATAACATGTGTCTTGCTGTCTCGTTGAGGGTTCATGGCTGATGTTAGAACAACAGCTGGGCAAGCTAAGTCTTGTCAATCACATAGTTGCGATCTCATCCGTGACAAAACACGGTGGCCCCGGGGGTAGCTATCTCCATTATAAATAAGGTCACCCAGGTAATTACTTCTAAAAATGTTTAAATGAAAGAAAATCGCTGTAACTACTTTGCTTTATGCCCTCGTGTCAAAATGGCGGTTGTTCACGTGATCGCCCACTTACAAGGCAGCGGTGGAGCCTGTGGGTGAATAGTAATCTCCCTGGGTTGGGCCTTACCCTGCAGACCCTGGCCAGTCACAGCTTCGGTAAAACTTACATAAGTTTCCAGTGACTCGCCTTCCATCTTGTTTCTGCTTAAAGTTCCTACAGTTGTCTTCTAAAATAGTTTAATTAACTGTTCTTCACCGTTAGGAGTATGTCTGGCTCTCTCCTCCTAATCCCCTTCTTCCTTTTGCAGGGTGTCTGTGCTATTCCTGTATAGCTACAAAGATGACTACTACAGAATCCTGTTTTAGTTGTAAGAAACTGTCATGTCATTGTTCCAACAGACAAGGATTTATTCTATGGAATGTTGTACATTCACTGTAATTTTGAAGTAACTTTAAATTCTAAGCAGCTGTCCTGCAAAGTTGAGCTTTGTCAGTTTTTCATGTGTAATATAAATGTCTTTTTGAGTATAATAAATGCTTTCATAGATCTGCTGCTTTTTCATCGTCAATCTATTAGCATTAGAAGAAGTTTTTAGAGTTGGAACACAACAGTCTTGTTCTTCCTACAGCCCTACATCATTATTAGGCATGTGAAAATGTCCAAACTAAAGGGCATAAAGAAACCAAAGCTCATCATTACCTAAGAGTCTTTATTCTTTTGATGATTTTTTAATGTTTCGCCTAAGACAAGGAGCCCTGGTGGCGCAACAGTTAAGCACTCACCTGCTAACCAAAAGGTTGGTGGTTTGAACCCACCAAGTGGCTCCACAGGATGAAGACCTGGCAATCTGCTCCCATAAAGATTACAGCCTAGAAAACCCAATGGGGCAAGTCTACTGTCACATGGGGCCATGAGTCAAAAATCAAGTCGATGGCACCTAACAAACAACAAATCCTAAGGCGGTTCAGCAAAGCTTCCCTTTGGCTATGGGGACTCACTCAAACTTGCTCAAGGAACTATGAGGATGAAATTATACAAACCATGAGATTACACAACATTTTATAAAATTGTTAGCTTTCAATTCCAACAAGCTAGAATATAAGGCTAAAGCCTATTCATTAATCGTATCATTCCAGAATTAGTAGTTATTGCTAGAAACTATTAAAATGGGGTGGGGACAGGAATAAATAAGAGACAACCGTGCTGATAAATAGGTTTAATGATACATTGCTCTTCACACAGATGGCTACAGAGACTTTAAACTACAATCCAGGAATGTACAACATGCAACAGAGACCCATGAGCCAGAGGTCTACATTAAACTGGCTTTTTACCACAGTTACTCTGTGAACACTGCAGCCCTTCTGCCCCTCCTCCCTCCAAAATGACTCTCAATCTCATACAAAATAGCCGTTATGGGGGCGCCAGAAGGCTAGCTTTGTGGCCAACAGTAAAAAATCAAAGGAAAAACAGCAATTCAGTGGTTAGTTGGTGAAAGCTGAAGTGTGGTGCCCTTCACTGTGCTGCTTTGCTCTTCTTACTCTTGCTCTTTTTGTCCCTCTTCTTCAGTCCATCCATGTTAGCTCTGAGCAGGTTTGAATAAGCCTGAAAAATAGAGCGTGATCTTAGTGGGAAGAGTGGCAAATCGGTGGAGTAGCTGCCTCATTTCCATAAGGAATTTGTTGTTGCTATAGTTGTTAGTTGCCTTTGAGTTAACTCTGATTCATGGCGACCCATGTACAACAAAACAAAATGCTACCTGATCCTGTGCCATCTTCACGATTGGTGGTATGCTCAAGTCCACTGTTAAGACGAATGTGTATTTTGAGTGCCCTCCAACATAGGGGGCTCATCTTGCAGTGCCATACTGGACAGTGTTCTCTTGTGATCCATAGGGTTTTCACTAATTTTCAGAAGTATATCACCAGGCCTTTCTTCCTAGTCTGTCTTAGTCTGGAAGTTCCACTGAAACCTGTCCACCACGGGTGACCCTGCTAGTATTTGAAATACTGGTGGCATAGTTTCTAGCATCATAGCAACACACAAGCCACCACAGTATGACAGACTGCCAGACGAGTGGTGAATAGTGAATTTTGGGTAGCCACAATCAGAAAGCCTACCTAATAAAGAACATGTTACCACGGGACACTTGCATTTTAAGGAAAATGGTGTGAGAGGAAATCACTCTTTCACATTACAGCAGCTTCTGCAACACTCCTCAGAGAGCTGCACATTTTCAACTTTTTTTTTAAGCAAAAGGGGTAAAAAAAACTACAACTTTTTATTCAAGTATACTATAGGGAAAATATACCAGAACCCTAAAGCAATAAAATCTAGCTAAAAACTGGAAAGGAAGATAGTATCAGTGCTGAAAGTAGAAACCAGGGCCTGGCAACTTCCGACTTGGTATAAAACTTACCAAAAACTTACCAAGAAAGAGCAGTAAACCCAAAAACCAGTCTTCACCAGGGCTTCAAACAGGTTTGTTCCAGTCTGAACCCCTGCTGAGAATTTGCATTTCTAACAGGTTCCCAAGAAGTTATACGTAAGAATCACCTGACAATCTTGTTGAAATGTAGGTTGATTCAGTATATCTAGGGTGGAAATTTCCAATTCTCAGCAGGGACCTTGTTAGAAATGCAAATTCTCAGCAGGGGTTTGAAGCAGATGAAATGGTTCGAAGCCCTGCTCTTAACCCAGTGGTCAGTATTATACCTACTCTTGCCTGAGAAGGGGGACATAGGGAACGCCAGAAACTCACCATCTGAAACTTATTCACTTCTTTAGAGCTCACCTGGAAAAGGAGGAAAACAGAAGTCACCGATTACCCATACAGGAATCCTCTGTCCCACCTCAGCTAATACCTCAAAACCCTCAGGAAGACAACCTCCTCATTAAAATACGTCTTCCCAGCTTCAGGGGTCATATACACTGAAGACTATTTTTCTACTCCACTTTCCTCCACCTAAGAACAAGCAAAGTAGCTCTGGGCCTTTTTCCACACAAGATGGCAAGGAGGCAGAAGGAGACGCCTAAAGAAACCACGCGTCTCACCCCTGCTGGAATCCCGTGTATGTCTGGCACTAAATTTCTCCCTGGGTTCTGAGTGATGTCAAAGGACTTCTCAGCATTTTCTGTCAAGATACATTTAAATTAGCCCCTCCCCATCTTATTTAAACCTGCCTGCCATTAATACAGGTCTATTTAAGCACAACGCAAGTTTCCACAAGAAGAGAAATTCTACCTCTGAAGAAGATTCGTTAGGTTTTTGTATCTCATGATACCCAGCTTAATTGTTTAAAATCACATAAGCTTGCTTTACTATAAAAGTCTTCTCAATTTGTAAAGGGAGACTCATCAACTAATTATGGTCTACGTTCTCATGAATGTCTTCTACTAATGTGATTAGAGGGCATTCTGATTCTGCCCCAGCAGAATAAAGTACAGTCATACATCACTAACATCCACAAATATGTTCTGTCAAATAGGACGTTAGGCAGTTTGGACGTTGTGCGAACACCGTATTGTACACGGGCAGTCCCCAGCCCCACCCACTGTTCTGCCTGCCTGAGGAGCAAGAGCAGCCAGAACCCTGAAGCCCTGGCCGCCACCTGCCACCAGACAAAGCCGGAGAACTCCATCCACTGGCTACAGGAGGCCGGCCTTGCCGGGTGGGCAGCCAGATCAGGACTTTGTGCACGTCCAGGTGGGGGGTGGGGCCTGCAGAGAGGTGACCTCGGGGACCTGTCGGGAAGCAGGTGTGGGGCACCAGAAGTGTGGCCGGCAGTGGCAGCCCTGGCGGCCGCACCCTGTTGGTACAGCTGCCACCACCACCCAGAGCCAGGAGCCCACGAGCGCCCTGGGCCCGGCTGGCACCCCACCAGTGCCCTCGGAAGGAGCTGAGACGGGCGCTGCCCTCCACCAGGAGGGAATGGCTGCAGGGCTACTGCGCGGGTGAATGAAACCAGGAGGAGGAGGCACTGCGGTAATTGGGACGCACCTTGGAGCCCTGTTACTCGTTCACTCTGCGCGTTTGGGGTCTTTAAAACCATTAGGTGGAAATAATAAAATAAAAGCTGCTTTCCCTTTTTAAAAAAAAACCCTTATGGGACCACAGACATATATGTGGTTGGACACTGCCTGAACGGACATTATGCAGCCCGTGACTGTACTCACCTGGAATCCAGGGAGTCTCTCTCGGCCATGTTCAACCTCTATCTTGAAAGGGAAGACTAGGGCTCCATATACGAAATGTGTATGCTCTCAGGTACCAAGTTTAACACAAAGCTACGTGTTTCCTATGTGAACCACTAAGATCCAGGAATAATCAGCTCAAAAGCGTCACTTGGTCCCAAGAAACTGCTCATGGAAGGCCCAGCACAGGACAGGGATTGGGAACTGAATATGCCAACGGCTCCTAACAGGGCTACTATGAGTAAGGAGTAATACGCTACTTTTATTTCCACAAAAATTTTAGCAAAACGAACAGGTGCTTGATCTCTACCTTCTTCATTTTAATTTTGCTGTTGAGATTTCCACTACTAACGTAGTAAAGGAAGGTCCTGGTTCCATAAAAGCTTGAGAACTACATACTTAGTAAAAAACCAAACCAAACCTGTCACCATAAATCGATTCTACCCCATGGCAACCCCATATGTGCTCCATAGGGTTTTCAAGGCTGTGACCTTTCCAAAGCATATTGCCAGGCCTTTCTTACGAGGGGCCTCTGGGTGGGTTCGACTTGCCAACCTTCAGGTTAATAGTCTAGTGCTTAAACCATCTGAGGCACCCAGGGACTCCACACACTTACCAGCCCTGATTTAAAATAAGAAAAAAGAAAAAAAGCCTAGTTCAGACAGGCCCTATCCCAAAATTAAGTTCACGTCTTTAAACTCCAAAATCGTAGTGTTAAGAATCCAGCTTACCACAGTGCTGATCTTCTTCTTCCCATCAGTAGCTCTTAACAGACACTTGTTATCAGAAGGCTCAAAGCTGTCCACAGTACCTTTCCTTGGAATGGGTTTAGTTCGACCATCATCTGTATTAAAAATACACCCTAGTGAACACAGTCACCGACGGTGACAGGCAGGCAAATACCAAGGGAGTCGGGACGGGATATGAAAAGGGTATCGAATCCACCCCGACTGCGCTAGTTCTGTTAACCACCTCATCCGCCATCACCGACGGTCTGGTCAAACCTGGAGAACTCCATACGACTTTCACGACAGAAACACTGTTAACGTCAAAGCAGATTAAACCTCGCTCATGGAGGGCTGTGGGATCCCTGACCCAAACAACAATCTGACATGCCAGGCGCCCACGGCGACCGCGACCGACGGCTAAGTGCTGGGGGTCCCACCAGCCACAGCCCTGGACGTGCCCAGCACAGGAGGGAGGACGGTAGGGGAAGGCCGGCACGTCGCTGGGCTCCCAGGGCGCCCTCCCCCAGCTCCCTGCCGGCCCCCCGAGACGCCGGCTGCTTACACTTCTTCAGGGTGATGAACACGCTGCCCGACAACCGGCACTTCTGGAAGAGCCTGGTCAGCTCCGTCAGGAACTGGAACACAACAAGCCCGGCCCGGTCAGGCGGCCCCAAATCCCAGCCACGCCACACCCCGGGCCCTCCCGCAGGAGCCAGAGGCCCCGAGCTACGCCCCGACCCGCATCAGTCCCTCGGCCGACCAGATCCGACTACCTGCTCGCTCTCCAGGAGCACCATCCCGGCGCTAGGGGCTCCGCTCTGTCAGCATAAACCCCGAAGCGCTGGAGCCGGAAGTCCCGCCCAGGCGGGGCCGGACTTCCGCTAGTAACTTGCAATTCTCTTCCACCAATCCCTGCCTCCGCTCTCTCCTCTCCCGACCCGCCCCGCGCCTGCGCTCTGGGGCGCCCCCTCCTGTCCAGAGGGAGGAACGACCGGGAGGGCTCTTGGGCTGAGTGAGAGAGCGCGCCAAGAAAGGATTGATAGAAACATACAGCTGTGTACATGCATCTATATGCTGGGCAACTTACCTAGTAGTTCAGTGGCTCAGTTGCCTCATCGTTAAAGTGAGGACAATAATAGGATCTACAGTGTGATTGTGAAAATTAAATGACTTCATATATATAACACTCTGAACAGTGTCTGGCACGTAGAAACTGCTCTATAAACATTAGCTATTGTTGTTGTGTGATTATTGTTGTTTTTATTAGTATTGCCGTCGTTATAATAAATTCCAATAAAGGTCTTTTTTTTTATTTTATTGTACTTTTAGTGAAAGTTTACAATTCAAGTTAGTGTCTCATACAAAAATTTATACGTACATTGTTACGTGACCCTAACTGTTCTCCCTATACTGTGACAGCACACTCCTCCTTTCCACCCTGATTCCCCGTGTCCATTCAACCAGCTCCTAACCCTCTCTGCTTTCTCATCTCACCTCTGGACAGAAGCTGCCCGTTTAGTCTCGTGTGTCTACTTGAGCTAAGAAGCACACTCTTCACGAGTATCAGTTTATGTCCCACAGTCCAGTCCAATCTTCGTCTGAAGAGTTGGCCGCGCAAATAGTTTTGGTTCTGGGTTGACAGTCCGGGGGCCATGCTTTCTGGGGTTCTTCCAGTCTCGGTCAGACTATTAAGTCTGGTCTTTTTACTAGAATTTGAGATCCGCACCCCACTTTTCTCCTGCTCCATCAGGGACTCTCTGTTGTGTTTCCTGTCAGGGCGGTCATTGGTGGTAGCCAGGCACCATCTAGTTCTGATGAAGGTCTTCTGAGATCTCTTCACTCTGGGTTCTCCGAATATGGAGGGAGAAAGCTGAGTGCCTTTGCGCCGAGGCTTGCTGGCGGAGTGAAGTGCCTCTGGGCACTTATTAAACCAAACCAAACCCGTTGCCCATGAGTCAATTCCGACTTATAGCAACCCTACAGGACAGAGTAGAACTACCCCATAGAGTTTCCAAGGAGTGACTGGTAGATTTGAACTGTCAACCTTTTGGTTAGCAGCCATAGCACTTAACTACTATGACACCAGCATTATTATTGGCAGAACTAAAAGAGCGTTGTAACACCTGCAAGTAGGGCAGAGGCTGAGGGTCAGAGAGGCATGCCTGCAAGCATGGCTGAGAAGAGGCTGTCCTGATGGAAGAACTGCATCCTGAGCATTCCTGAGCCTGAATTGTAACCTGTTACTTCCCTAATAAACCCTATAATCATGAGTATTGTCTGTGAGTTCTGTGTGGCCATTGCACTGAATTGTCGAACCCAGCAGAGAAGTGAAGAGCCCCATGGGAGGAAAGGTTGGTGTCAGAACTGGTAAAGACAGCAGAGAGAGGAGGCATGTCTGACCTCTGCCTCATAGGAATCAGCCTTGGGCTGTTGATCTTGCTTTTCCTTCTCCCTTGTGAAGAGAAGGGAGGTCAAACTCTGCCCCTACACCATTCTTACACTGGTAGAGGGTCTTGCCTTGATGTTGATGGCTGCTGAGTTATCAGGGTGGTGGTTGCTGAAGGTTGGGGTGGCTGTGGCAATTTCTTAAAATAAGACAATGAAGTTTGCCACATCGATTGACTCTTCCTTTCATGAAAGATTTCTCTGTAGCATGCGATGCTGTTTGATAGCATTTTACCCTCAGTAGAACGTCTTTCAAAATTGGAGTCATGGGGAACATCTAGCTCAATTGGCATAACACAGTTTATAAAGGCTGTGTTCTACATTCTACCTTGGTGAGTAGTGTCTGGGGTCTTAAAAGCCTGTGAGCAACCATCTAAGATACTCCACCAGTCTCATCCCTTCCGGAGGAAGGGAGTGTGAAGAGAACAGGATACAAGGAAAAGATTAGTCCGAAGGACTAATGGTCCACAGCTACCAAGGTCTCCACCAGACTGAGTCCAGTACAGCTAGATGGTGCCCGGATACCACCAGGATCACAACAGAGGGTTCTGGACAGAGCTGGAGAACGATGTAGAACAAAATTCTAACTCACAAAAAAAAA
>NW_004444012.1:8338072-8340821 GCF_000243295.1 Trichechus manatus latirostris
AAGAATAGCAGCACAATTGGAAGAGCGTAGTCGATGTCACTGAACTGTGCATGTAGAAATTTTTGAAATGGTGTATCTTTGGCTATGTATATTTTCACTAAAAAATAATAATAATAATAAAAAAAGGTTGAGAAGGGAGAGGGTTGACATGTCGTGGGGTTGTTAACCAATGTCATAAAACAATATGTGTACTACGGTTTCATGAGAATCTATTTGTTCTGTAAACCTTCACCTGAAGTACAATAAAAAAATTTAAAAACAAAAATTGGAGTCAATCCTCTCAAACCCTGCCACTGCTCTATCAACTAACTTTATGTAATTTTCTAAATCCTCTGTTGTCATTTCAGCAACTTTCACAGCTTCTTCACCAGGAGTAGATTCCATCTCAAGAAGCCACTTTCTTTGCTCCTCCATCAGAAGCAACTCCTCATCTGTTAAAGTTTTATCATGAGATTGCAGCAATTCAGTCACGTCTTCAGGATCCACTTCTAATTCTAGTTCTCTTGCTATTTCCACCACATCTGCAGTTACTTCCTCCTCTAAAGTCTTGAACCCCTCAAAGTCATCCATAAGTATTAGAATCAACTTCTTCCAAACTTCTTCCAAACTCCTGTTGATGTTGATATTTTGACCTCCTCCCATGAATCACGAATGTTCTTAATGGCATTTAAAATGGTGAATCCATTCCATAAAGTTTTCAATTTACTTTGCCCAGATCCATCAGACGAATCACTATTGATGGCAGCTATAGTCTTAAGAAATGTATTTCTTAAATAATAAGACTTGAAAACCAAAATTACTCCTTGATCCATGGGCTGTACAATGGCTGTTGTGTTAGCAGGCATGAAAACAACGTTAATCTCCTTGTGCATCTCCATCATAGCTCTTGGGTGACCAGGTGCTTTGTCAATGAGCAGTAATATTTTGAAAAGAATCTTTTTTCTGAGCAGTAGGTCTCAACAGTGGGTTTAAAATACTCAGTAAACCATGTTGTAAACAGATGTGCTGTCATTCAGGCCTTTTTGTTCCATTTACAGAGCACAGGCAGAGTAGATTTAGCATAATTCTTAAGGGCTCTAGGATTTTTGGAATGGTAAATGAGCGTTGGCTTCAACTTAAAGTCACTATCTGCATTTGCCCCTAACAAGAGAGTCAGCCTGTCCTTTGAAGCTAGGCATTGACTTCTCTCTAGCAATGAAAGTCCTAGATGGTATTTTCTTCCAGTATAAGGCTGTTTCATCTACATTGAAAATCTGTTGTTTAGTGTGGCCGCCTTCATCAATTATCTTAGCCAGATCTTCTGGATCACTTTCTACAGCTTCTCCATCAGCACTTGCACTTTCATGTTATGGAGATGGCTTCTTTCCTTAAACCTCATGGACCAACCTCTGCTAGCTTCAAGCTTCTCTTCTGCAGCTTCCTGACCACTCTCAGCCTTCAGAGAATTGAAGAGAGTTAGGGCCTTGCTCTGGATTAGGCTTTGGCTTAAGAGAACGTTGTGGCTGGTTTGATCTTCCATCTAGACCACTCAAACTTTCTCCATATCACCAGTAAGGCTGTTTTGCTTTCTTATCATTGGTATGTTCACTGGAGTAGCACTTTTAATTTCCTTCAGGAATTTTTCCTTTGCATTCACAACTTGACTAGCTGGCACAAGAGGCCTAGCTTTCAGCCTGTCTGGGCTTTTGACATGCCTTCCTCACTAGGCTTAATCATTTCTAGCTTTTGATTTAAGTGAGAGACATGCGATTCTTCCTTTCACTTGAACACTTAGAAGCCATTGTACGGTTATTAACTGGCCTAATTTCAATATTGTAGTGTCTCAGGGAATAGGAAGGCCCGAGGAGAGGGAGAGAGACAGGGGGACAGCTGGTTGGTGGAGCAGTCAGAACACACACATTTAGCGATTAAGTTCGCTGTCCTATATAGGCACAGTTTGTGGTGCCCCAAAACAATTACCACTGTAACATCAAAGATCACTGATCACAGATCACCATAACAGATATAATAATAATGAAAAAATTTGAAATATTTCGGTGAAGGACAGAATATCCAGAAGGAAGCTCAACAAAGACACGTAAGAGCTAAATGCTACAATCAACCAAATTGATCTCATAGACATATACTGAACATTCCACCCAACATCAGCCAGGTATACTTGCTTTTCCAATGCACATGGAACATTCTCCAGAATAGGCCATATATTAGGCCATAAAGCAAGCCTTAATAAAATCCAAAGCATCGAAATATTACAAAGCATCTTTTCTGAGCATAAAGCCATAAAAATAAACATCAACAACACAAAAAGCAAGGGAAAAAAATCAAACACATGGAAACGGAACAACACCTTGCTCAAAAACTGCTGGGTCATAGACAAAAGAAAGGATGGAATAAAGGAATTCATGGAATCAAAAGAGAATGAAAACACATCCTACTAGAACCTTTGGGACATAGCAAAAGCAGTGCTCAGAGGTCAGTTTATAGCAATAAATGCACACACCCAAAAAGAAGAAAGGGCCATACTCAAAACATTAAACCTACAACTGAATCAAGTAGAAAGAGAGCAGCAAAAGAAGCCCTCAAGCGTCAGAAGAAAGGAAATCATAAGAATTAGAGCAGAATTAAATGAAATAGAGAATAGAAAAACAATTGAAAGAGTTAACAATACCAAAAGCTGGTTCTTTGAAAAGATCAACAAAATTGATAAACCACTGGCCAAACTGACAAAAGAAAAACAGGAGAGGAAGCA
>NW_004444012.1:8341592-8342889 GCF_000243295.1 Trichechus manatus latirostris
GCTGGAGGTCCTAGCCAGAGCAATTAGGCTAGAAAAAGAAATAAAGGGCATCCAAATTGGTAGGGAAGAAGTCAAAGTATCTCTATTTGCCGATGTTATGATCTTATACATAGAAAACCCCAAAGAATCCACAAGAAAACTACTGGAACTAATGGAGGATTTCAGCAAAGTTTCGGCAACAAAGAGAACCTCGAAGAGGAAATCACCAAATCAATACTGTCTTAGTCATCCAGCACTGCTACAACAGAAATACAAGTGGATGGCTTTAACAAAGAGAAATTTATTTCCTCACAGTCAAAGTAGGCTAAAAGTCCAAATTCAGGGCATCAGCTCCAGGGGAAGCCTTTTTCTCTCTGTCGGCCTTCTTTTCTTCAGTGTTCCCTTGGACAAGGAGCTTCTCTGTGCAGGGACCCTGCTCTGCTCCCAGCACTGCTTTCTTGATGGTATGAGCTCCTCAACTCTCTGTGTGCTTCCCTTTCCTTTTATCTCTTGAGAGATAAAAGGTGGTGCAGGCCACACCCCAGGGAAACTCGCTTTACATTGATTGGATCAGAGATGTGACCTGGGTAAAGTGGTGTTACAATCCCATCCTAATCCTCTTTAACATTAAATTACAATCACAAAATGGAGGCCAACCACACAATTCTGGGAATCATGGACCAGCCAAATTGATACACACATTTTTTGGGGGACATAACTCAATCCATGACAAATACCATTTACACCAGCCCCCAAGAAGATAAAATACTTAGGAATAAACCTAACCAGAGACATAAAAGACGTATACAATGAAAACTACAAGACTCTACTGCAAGAAACCAGAAGAGACCTGCATAAGTGGAGAAACACAACTTGCTCACGGATAGGAAGACTCAACATTGTGACAATGTCAATTCTACCCAAAGTGATCTACAGATACAAAGACTCCCAATCCAAATTCCAATAGCATTTTTTAATGAGATGGAGAAACAAGGGAAGAGGCCTTGGATAAGTGCAGCATTACTCAAGAAGAAGAACAAAGTGGGAGGCCTCACACTACCTGATTTTAGAACCTATTATACCCGCCACGGTACTCAAAACAGCCTGGTACTGGTACAACAGATACGTAGACCATTGGAACAGAATCCAAAATCCAGACATAAATTCATCCACCTATAAGCAGCTGATATTTGACAAAGGCCCAAAGTCCGTTAATCGAGGAAAAGAGTCTCTTTAACAAATGGTGCTGGCATAACTGGATATCCATCTGCAAAAAACTGAAACAAGTCCCATACCTCACACCCTGAACAAATATTAA
>NW_004444012.1:8344249-8373802 GCF_000243295.1 Trichechus manatus latirostris
GAGCAGGAGAAAGGTGGGGTGCAGAACTCAAATTCTAGTAAGAAGACCAGACTTAATGGTCTGACTGAGACTGGAGGAACCCTGGAAAGCATGGCTCCCGGATTCTCTATCAGCCCAGAATTTCCAAGGCCAACTCTTCAGACAGGGATTGGACTGGACTGTGGGACACAAAGTGATACTGGTGAGGAGTATGCCTCTCAGTTCAAGTAGCTACAAGAGACTAAATGGGCAGCTTCTGTCCGGAGGTGAGATGGGAAGGCAGAGAGGGCTAGGAGCTGGTTGGATGGACATGGGGAATCGGGTGGAAAGGAGGAGTGTGCTGTCACAGTATGGGGAGAGCAATTAGGGTAACATAACAGTGTATGTATAAATTTTTGTATGGGAGACTAACTTGTAATATAAACTTCATTTAAACTACAACAATAAACGAAAAAAAAAGAGTCTCCTCTGACATCCATTTTGGTCTTTTCTCTCTTGCCTGTCTTTTTAATGACCTCTTGCTCTCTTCATGTATGATGTCTTTGATGTCATCTCACAACTTGTCCGGTCTTCGGTCATTAGCGTTCAGTGTGTCAAATCTATACTTGAGATGGTCTCTAGATTCAGGTTGGATATATTCAAGGTTGTATTTTGGCTCTCGTGGACTTGTTTTAATTTTCTTCAGTTTCAACTTGAACTTGCATAAGAGCAATTGACGGTCTGTTCCACAATGGGCCCCTGGCCTTGTTCAGACTGATAATATTGAGTTTCTCCGTTATCTCTTTCTGCAGATGTAGTCCGTTTGACTCTTGTGTATTCCGTCTGGCAAGGTCCACATGTACAGTCATTGTCTGTGTTGTTGAAAAAAGTTTTTTGCAGTGATTAAGTAAGTCTTGCAAAATTCCATCATGTGATCTCTGACATCATTTCTATTACTCAGGCCATATTTTCCAACTACTGATCCTTCTTCTTTGTTTCCAACTTTTGCATTCCCATCACCAGTAATTATCATTTCATCTTGATTGCAGTTTGATCAATTTCAGACTGCAGAAGTTAGTAAAAATCTTCAATTTCTTCATCTTTGGCCTTAGTGATTCGTACATAAATTTGAATAATTGTCATATTAACCGGTCTTCCTTGTAGGGGTATGGATATTATCCCATCACTGACAGCGTTGTACTTCAGAAAAGATCTTGAAATGTTCTTTTTGATGCTGAATGCGACACCATTCCTCTTCAATTTCTCATTCCCAGAATAGAAGACCATATGATTGTCCGATTCAAAATAACCAATACCAGTCCATTTCAGTTCACTAATGCCTAGGATATTGATGTTTCTGCATTCCATTTCATTTTTGACGACTTTCGCTTTTCCTAGGTTCATACTTTGTACATTCCATGTTCCTATTATTAATGAATGTTTGCAACTGTTCCTTCTCATTTTGAGTCTTGCCACATCAGCATATGAAGGTCCCAATAGCTTCACGCCACCCATGTCATTAAAGTCAACTCCACTTTGAGGAGGTAGATCTTCCTCAGTCGTACTTTGAGTGCCTTCCAACCCGAGGGGCTCATCTTCCAGCATTATATCAGACAGTGTTCCATTGCTATTAGTTTTCACTGGCCAATTTTTTCAGAAGTAGGTAACCAGGTCCTTCTTCCTAGTCTGTCTTAGTCTGGAAGCTCCACTGAAATCTGTCCACCATAGGTGACCCTGCTGGTATTTGCAATACCGACGGCATAGCTTCCAGCATCACAGCAACATGAAAGCCACCACCGTATGACAAAGTGACAGACTGATTTTTCTATTAGTCATATGCTATCACCCATTTATCCTCCTGATCTTACCATATAAAAGGCTCACTTCTCCCTCGAAAGGTGGGAGAGCTTGGTAGATTCCTCTCTGCCCTGTGTTTCCCAATCTGTGAACTGTATTACCCTCAATAAATCTCTTCGCTTTTACTTTAACAGAAGTGAGCGTTCTTACTCTAAGACATCAGTATCACCGATGGGAACTACACCTCGGGTTCTGAGCTGCCGCCCTGTAGCCCCTGTGTGCTGACTATAGGGTCATCTCAGGATGAAGGAAGTACTGTATCTTGGAAACACAGCAGGGAATGGCGTTGGGGTGGGTTTGAGTTCAGGGTGACAGAAATGAGTCATCTGGAGACCTCATGCAAGTCCATGGGAGGTGGTTAACTCTGGTGGAGGCATCCTGGAGAAAGCCCGAGGGGCGACCAGAGGGGCAGCCAGAGGTACACAAAGTTGTGTCCCGGAAGCTGGGTGCCCAGAGGGAGAGACAAGCCTTCCTGTAGCCATTGCTACACACTCTCTGGACTGAATCCATTTTTTCTAATGGGAGCTACCTATTCCTTTACTTATTCTTTCAGTCAGGCAGATGGTCACTAAGTGTTTGTGTGCCTACTCAGAGGGACTCAGGGCTCCAGGGATTTCGGTCCTCTCCCCCAACCCAAGGGTGAAGCTCTTGATTTAGATGCCGAGGAACAGCATGAGGGTATTAGAGGGCCTCGGTTTCCACCGGTTCTGCCACCGAGGCCTTGTCCCCTACTAAGAGTGGGACCTTGGGCAAGGTACCTAACTGCAGTTTCCGCGTTGTGGTGCCACCCCCAAAGCATTGTTTTAGGGTTGATTGACATAATCCATATCAATAATTCAAAGTAAGCACCCAACAGATATTTGTCATTTTTTTTTTTCACCTTCTGTTAAGGACTAGGTTGCTAAGGTCACTTCCATTTCCAGAATTCTCAGTTACTACTTCTCTCCCTCGAGCCCCTCCTGGGGGCCCTAGGGAAGTTTCCAGAGCCCATGAGTGTCAGTGATTAGCGCTGGCCTTCCCCTTGCTCACTTTGAGAAAGAAGTGGTCAGTGCCCCCTCCCCTCCATGTGCAGGCCTCTCAGAGGCCAGAGCTGGGCCCTGCCTGCAGCGCTCCTCGGGACCGGCAGGGGACGCCCTGACCTCGCCGTTGGCGCGCAGCCGCCGGAGGGCCGAGAAGTTCCCAGATCTGCTTGCCCCATCGCTTACATTGTTGTTATCAGGCGAGTTGAGTCAGTTCTGACTCATAGCGACCTTAGGTATAACAGGATGAAACTTTGCCCGGTCCTACGCCATCCTCACAATCATTGCTAT
This sequence comes from Trichechus manatus latirostris, assembly GCF_000243295.1. NCBI lineage: Eukaryota > Metazoa > Chordata > Mammalia > Sirenia > Trichechidae > Trichechus > Trichechus manatus. The sequence continues at coordinate 8,347,375 of NW_004444012.1, forward strand.
GTTTTGACCCCATTGTTGCAGCCTTTTGTCAATCCATAATGTTGAGGGTCTTCCTCTTTTTTGCTGACCCTCTACCAAGCATGATGTCCTTCTCCAGGGGTTGATCCTTCCTGATAGCATGTCCAAAGTGGATGAAGTCTCGCCATCCTGACTTCGAAGCTTACCTTATACCATAAGAATATCCAAGACCGTGATCATTAGTTTTCAAAATCTCTTCTGCTGAGGCTAGAGCCTTCTGTGGAACAGATTACTATTCCCTCAGTCATTCAACAAGGACTCAACTACCAGCTGTACCAGGCACTGTTGGAGGTGAAGAAGGCTGAAGGAGTTCCTGTCCTTGGGGCATTAGGGGAGGAACTGTTGTTGTTAGGTGCCGTCAAGTCTACCAGAGCTTTTCCTCTCCAGGAGCCTGGAGACTTTTCTCAGATAGCAGCTTACTTATATTTATTGAGTGTTTACTAAGTGCCAAGTTCATATCTGGGTGCTTTACATACATCAACTCCTTAGTCCATAATGTCCTGTGAGGTGAGTGTTCTTTTATTTCCACTTTCTGACTGGAGACACCAGGGCACCAAGAGGAGAAACGAGTTGCCTCAGGTCACACAACTGGTAAGAGGTAGAGCCAGATCTGAAGTCAGAATGACTTCAGAGCCACCAGGTAGCACTGCTTCTGTGTGGGGAAGAATGAGCAAAGAAACACAGCCTGAGGGCAGCCCAGGTGTAAGACCTTTCAGATGTCCGGGGAGGTGGTGAGAAGGGGATAGGAGAGGGTGAAAAAGGAGGGAGGCCAGAAAACAAGCCAGCCCTGGGCAGAGTAGAAAAAGCTGGAAAAGAAAACTGGGACTCCACCTCTCATCTTTCCCTCCCTCCTTCTTAGCCTGGATCCCCCCACCAAACGCCTGCTCCCACCACAACCCCCCCCCCCCCCGGAACACACACAGGCAAACGCCTGCCCCCTGGGCCCTCAGTCCTTGAGCTCTAGGCTTAGTTTAGCACTCTCTGGCTGTGTCTTTCAAGGAATGTTGCTTTAACTTCTGTGAGGTTAAAGCAACTGTAAAAATAGGATTATCTTCCTCACACTGCTGTGATGGAGTTAAATGAGATATTATAAAAACACTTTATAAATGAGAAAGCCTTGTAGATAGGCCAGGTTTTATTATTTTCTCCTCCTACTCAGGCTTTGCCCTGTGGCACAAATATTTAGTCCCCCCAAACACCTTCTCCTCCACCCCCACCGAAACCTCAGTCCCTCACCTACCTCTGTACATACAGAGACAGCCCATCTGGTAGCTAAATCATGCTAGCATGTGACAAATGGTTAAATATGTCACACACACTCCATTTTTAGAGGAAACTTAGCCAATGTCAAACAAAGAAAAGACTCTAATGGTGGAATTTCAAGTGCTGAGGCTTTGGGGAGACAGAGGAATCCCCAGTATCCCATAAACTACACCCACTGGACAGCCCAAGCCCCACGTGCCTGTAAGATCAGCCTTGTACAGAGTTGGGTGGTGGCACTCATGTTTGAGCTTTAACAGCTTCTCCCCTATCAGTCCATAATTTCCTTTCTTGCTCAACTTCGGGGAGGCGGGTCACCATACCCCCATATGTATGAGGGGAAACCAAGGCCAAGAAAGGCAGGTGTGGTTATTGCTCAGTCAGTGCCAGCCAGGCTGGAGGTGTGGGACATGAAGCACCTTGTTCTCTTCCTGCCTTCCTTCTCCTCCCGCTTTCAGAGGAGAGGAATTCTGGGCCTAGTGGGTAGGAAGAAGGGCCCCTTTCTACCTGATAATTAGGGGTCCCAGATTTTTAAATTTCCCGACTGGAAGTCAAGGACAGGAAATTATACAGCCAGAGTTTCAGCACAAATTACCCAGGTGTCCTAACTCCCCAAAGCAGGAGATGCTGTTCATTTATTGGCCTTTGTGCCATCATTCATCCTTGATTGTGCAGGGAAGCCCACTCCACCCCTCTGAGAGATCAACAAGTGCAGCTCTGTAAGGGAAATGGGACAGACACAATGAACGAGACTCCCCGTCAGACCAGAGCCAGGTCCTGGTAACAACATCAGTGAATCACTGACATTGGTGAGTCACAACACGGAGCTGGAAGGGGCCGCCAAGATCTTTCTGGTGCCACCTTTTGCCTTCTAGTTATTCACAAGTGAGAGAACAAAGCGAGGCCCAGAGAGGGGAAGTAACTTGCCCAAGGTTACAAAGCTTGATGTCTTAGTTTCTTAGTGCTGCTGTAACAGAACAGAAATTTACTTCACAAACAAATTTATTTTCTCACAGTTCAGGAGGCTAGAAGTCTAAATTCAGGGCACTGGCACTAGGGAAGGCCTGTCTCTCTGTCGACTCTGGATGGAGGGAAATCCTTGTCTCAGCTTCTCTAGAAGGCCATCTGTGGAGTCCTTGGCTTGCAGATTGGTCTGCTACGACTGTTGTCTCCAGAAAATGTCAGTCCTCCTCCTGTGTCTTCTTTTTTCTGTGCTTAATCTGCTCTTTTTGTATCTCAAAAGTGGTTGGTTGAAGACATACCCTACAATGATATAGCGTCATTAACAAAGAAAACGCTTTTCCCAAATGCGATTATATCCACAGGTATAGGGGTTATGGTGACGCAACAGTTAAGATCTTGGCGGCCAACCCAGAGGTTAGAGGCTTGACCCACCAGCAGCTCAGAGGGAGCAAAGACGTGCCGCTGTAAAGGTCATAGCCTAGGAAACCCCGTGGGGCAGTTCTGCTCTGTCCTGTACGGTCGCTTATGAGTCAGAAATGACTCAATGACACACAATAACCACCATAGGGGTGAGGATTTATAACACATGTTTTTGGGGGGCACAATTCAATCCATAACACTTGGTAATGGCAAAGGAGAGGCTGGAAGCCCTGAGCCCCTGCCCCATGCACTTTTCATTGCCCTTCCCAACCCTCTGAGAGTCTGCTGTGCTGGGACAGAGGCCAGGAGGGAGGGCATGGGCCCCTTGTGGTTAGCCAAGGGCAGCTCAGTCTGTCTGCTAGCATGCAGGCTCAGCCCTTGCTGGGGCAGCGAAGAGCCTGGGGCCCATCCTCACACCCCAGGCGCCAGGCCACCGATTAGAGGCTATAGGAGGCGGCTTCCTGCTTGGCCCTCATCCAAGGCCACTTCACAATGCGGGGGAAGACTGCTGGGCTGAGAGTCCCAGGTTACTGCTCACTCCACCTCTACCCCAGCCCCTCTCAGACCCCCCAGGGAGAAGGAGCCAGGCCCTGCAAGAGGTTTTGGGTGAAGAGGACAGCAGGAAGGGAGACAGAAGCACAGTCAGCCTCCATCTATGCTCTTTGTGTTCTATGAGCCGTGCCCTGGAGTTGGGCATGGAGCAGCCTTGCAGGTGCCACCACTCACCCACCCACTCCCCACCTGTCCTCGTGCGAGCATTTCTACCACAAAAAAAACAGTTGCCATTGAGTCATTTCTGACTCATGGCGACCCCATGTATGTCAGAGTAGAACTGTGCTCCATAGGGTTTTCAGTGGGTGATTTTTCAGAAGTAGATTACCAAACCTTTCTTCTGACGTACCTCTGGGTGGACTCGAACCTTCAACCTTTTAGTTAGTAGCCAAGTTAACCATTTACACCACCCAGGGATTCCTTTCTAGGAGTGGACAAGAGGCGGTCAATTCAGGTCAGCCCTGTAACACTCTCATTATTAGTCAGAGGGGAATCTGGAAGCAGCGAGGGCCAGCAAGCTTGGAGAGGGTAAGGCCGTGGTTAGCTTCCTGTAATGAGGCAACGTGACTGCCAGGCAAAAAATTCCGAGGAGGGGAACCCAAGTCACCCTCTCCTTCTCCTCCCAACATGCCACAGTATCCAGGGTTTACTGTCACTCAGCTGACTGAAATTCAGGCAGGAAAAAAGAGACACTAGGATATTCAGCAAGGATTTATTGTGCTCTTACAATAGGGTCAGCTCTGAGCTCAGCTCTGTGAAGGATCTTGTTTGGAGAAGGAGGGAGTGGTTAGGAACCCAAATTCTCTGGTATTTAAATCTTGGAGGGAAGACAAAATGAAGTCAGGTGAAATGTTGAACCACAAAACAAAACAGTGTGAAGTTAGGGCCATATTCTTATCCTGAATGGTCCAGTATGTCCGGGAAGGAGGGGGCAGACACTGTGGACAACGCTTCAGGAAAGATGAATAGAGGAGCCCAGAGAATGGGGAGGATTTGGCTCTGTAGCAAGAGTGGAAAAGGTCTTCCAGAAGGGAAAGTGCAGTGCAATGGATCACTTTTATATGGCCTTTCTAGCCATGGTCTTGTAACTCCCACCAAATGATTGGGTGAGACTATACAAATGAGGTGCTGTGGCACATCAAGGGGATTGGATAGCTTGCTAATAATGCAAATAAGGTGCATGGCACCCTTGTGGGGGTGGGACCATGCAAATAAGGTATATGGAACCCTAACAAGGGATTGGTCAGTTTTTCCATCCCACAAGGCTTAAAATGAGCCATCCCAGAGGCGGACAGGAGGGACCTCACTACCACCAAGAAGAAGAGATGGGAGCAGAGTGCGTCCTTTAGACCCAGGGTCCCTGCGCTGAGGACTTCCTAGACCCAGCAGAGAGCTGTGACACTGGAGATGGCACAAGACTGCAAGAAGTGGTGGCAAGCATGGCAGAGAACCAGCAGCAGCAGAACTAGGAGACCAGCAGGAGACAGCGCAGCGGGCTTCTCGGCCCACAAAGCGAGAAAGCTGAGCACCTTTGGGCAGGAGACTTCCTGGCAGAGTGGGGTGCTTCCGGGCACATACTGGCAGAGCTAACGAGCTTTGTGACACTTGCCCAAGCAGGGCAGAGGTGAGGCTGAGGGGCAAAAGGCCAAGGACCAGAGAGAGGCCTGCCTGTGGGCATGGCTGAGAAGCTGTCCTGATATAAGATCTGTATCCTAAGTCATTCCTGATCCTGAATTGTAACCTGTAAACCCCATAATCGTGAGTATAGTCTGTGAGTTCTGTGTGTCTGTTGTAACAAATTATCGAAGCCAGCAGAGAAATAGAGAGTGCCACAGGAGGGATGGCTGGTGTCAGAATTGGTAAAAAATTTGGAGAGAAGTATGTCTGACCTCCGCCTCACGGAGTCGGCTTTGGGCTGTTACTCTTGATTCTCCTTTCCCCTTTGTGAAGTTATAGTAGGCCGACACCCCCACCACCACGCCATTTTTTACAGAAAAGAAGACGAGGCAGGAATGAACATACACATTCAGGGGACAGGACCCTGTTTGCACAGGGAGAGGTAGCGATGAGGCTGAAAATGGGTCTGGCCACCACGAAACACTTCCTCACTCTGAGTTCTCACCCCTTGAAGAGCGTCTTCCTCTGTATTGATGGGAAGTCGCTGGCCTACTGAAGCAGGTGACTAAATGGAGAGCTAGGCAGGGGCGTGGGGGTGCCAGGGAGCTTAGCCCCTCAGTGGGGAACGTCTGACAACAGGAAGCAGCTGCAACAGGCTTCAGGCTGTAGTGACGTCTGTCATTCTCCTCCTACGCAGGCTGCAGCCCCTCAGAACAAACTGGGGACAGAGGGCCCACACCTGCTCCCCAGGGTGGTTCGGACAAGCCCTCATCAGCCCAGGCTGGGAGTCCAGCTGAGCTGTCACATGGCTCAGCAGCCCCCGCCCCCACGGCCGCCTCCCCTGCTGCAGTTTACTGAGGCCATAAAGCACAAAACAAGAACTCTGAGGGGCAGCAGGAACTGGCGTTTCATAAGTACCTCATCCTGGGACTTTTAGTGATTTCGCTACAAACAGGACCTAAACTAACTCCAAGTCCCAAACCCTAGTCTAGCTCTGGCGCTCCAAGGCAGCTTTAGGGTCCATGTAGTGGCTGTTTGGGGGTGAGGGAGCTGGGAGAGAAATTAGGATGAGAATCCAGCTGAGGTCTAGATAAAATGGAACTGGATCCAATTTAAGATCTGAGATGAGATGGGGTTTTGTTTCTCTCAGATTCTCTTAATAAAGAGATTTGGGTCTATTGAACTGAGAGTATGTTAAGAAGAGCTAAATTTTTTTTTTTTTTTTGGTATTCTTTCTTTTTTATTTTATTTATTTGGTTGTTGTTGTTGAGACTATATACGGCAAAACATACACCAATTCAACAATTTCTACATGTACACTTCAGTGACATTGATTACATTCTTCGAGTCGTGCAGCCCTTCTCACCCTCTTTTCTGAGCTCTTCCTCCTCCATTCACATAAACTCACTGCCCACTAAGGTTCCTATCTAATCTTTCGAATTGCTGTTGGCAATTTGATACCATATAGGGAGAGCTATTTTTTTTTTTAATTTTTTTTTACTGTACTTTAGACGAAGGTTTACAGAACAAATAGTTTCTCATTAAACAGTTAGTACACATATTGTTTTATGACATTGGTTAACAACCCCACGACATGTCAACGCTCTCCCTTCTCGACCTTGGGTTCCCTATTACCTGCCTTCCCGTCCCCCCCTGCCTTCTAGTCTTTGCCCCTGGGCTGTTGTGCCCCTTTAGTCTCATTTTGTTTTATGGGCCTGTCTAATCTTTGGCTGAAGGGTGAATCTCGGGAGTGACTTCATTTTACTGAGCTAAGGAGTGTCTAGGGGCCATACTCTCGGGGTTTCTCCAGTCTCTCTCAAGCCAGTAAGTCTGGTCTCTTTTTGTGAGTCAGAATTTTGTTCTACATTTTTCTCCAGCTCTGTCCAGGATCCTCTATTGTGATCCCTGTCAGAGCAGTCAGTGGTGGGAGCCAGGCACCATCTAGTTATACTGGACTCAGTCTGGTGGAGGCCGTGGTAGTTGTGGTCCATTAGTCCTTTGGACTCATCTTTCTCTTGTATTTTGTTTTCTTCATTCTCCCTTACAGGAAGAGCTAATTTTATAGTAGAAGATGGCCTCCAAACATTTGGTGGGGATGGGATGACTAGAACCCTTCCAGATACCTGGAGGTCACTCCTTAGTCACAGCCACCTCCTCCCCAATTTGGAGTGAGCTCAGTGACGGGCCACACGAGAGAAGAGAGAGCTGGGTGTGGTAATGCCAGGAAGGAAAGAGCCCAGCCTCCCCAGTTCTCTTCCCCACTTTTACTGCCCCTTGAATTTTTTTAACTGGGGACTGAGCCTTTCCTTCCAGTTACAGCTAAAACTTGATACAACCGTCTAAATTCCCACAATGGTGTAAATGGCTAACAGTCTACACTTTAGGACCAGGGTGTGCTGGGAGACTTTACAGGGGTGGGGAACTGGAACAGGGAGAGAAGCTGAAGGCCCAGATATCACAGGAGCCACTCTTTCTCTGAAACCAGATCTAGGCCTGGTGGCTCAGCCCAGTTTCCCTGTGGACGGTGATATGGGAGAAGGCCTTGGGCTTCCTGAGTGCCGTCTGGTTCACTTTCTGGAATCCTCCCTGTTTGCCTCGCCGCGCCTCAGCAGCCCCCAGGAAGAAGGGCCTGACACTGGCCCTGACATTTGCCCAGTTTACCCCTCCCCCCCAGGCCTAGTGTGGGAGAGGGGGTGACACCGCTTTCTGGCCCCCCACCAGATTACCCACGTGGTTAGGTCAAGTAGACTCCGTGTGAGCTGTTTAAAAAGGAGCCACAAGCCTAGGTTCTTTGAGGCAGCTGGAGTCCCTGGTGGGGGGTGCGGGTGGAAGAGTGGGTGAGGGGGTGGGAGAGGGGAACATGCTGGTCTCTTGTGGCCTTTAGTCTACAGGACTGCATCCTGCCAAGGCCAGTGCTGGCAAAAAGCAAAGGCAGGGAAGAGGAGCAAGGCCAGGCTAAGCTGGCGTGTGGTGATTCTCAACTGCAGCCCAAGTGTGTGGACAGGGGCTTGGCGTGCTCCCGCCCACGTGTGTGTGTGTGTGCGCGCGCGTGCGCGCACGCGCCCGCACATCAGGCAACAAGAGGGTGTGTGTTTGTTGGCCTGGGTGAGCTCTGGCAATCATACGGGAGAAGATGCCAAAACTGTATTTACCGTCAAGGCCAACGGCACTGGGAGCTGCAGAGCCAGGGCCCCTCCACCCCTGTCTGTCCCAAGCCTCTGCTTCTCCTGACAGAGGGAAGGAGGTGAAGAGGCCTGGAGGCCAGGCTTCACCTTCAAGCAGGGCTCAGCCAGGCCCACAGCCTCGCCCCCAGCAGCTCTCCTCTTCTCTCTGCTTGGGAGCATTTAACGGACAGCTCCTTTGCCCAGGGCACCCTACGAGGTCCCACCTCAGGACATAGCCTATCCAGCAGGAGTGGTAGCTTTATACACACCAGGCAGGGCTTCAGGACAGCACTGTGAGTACCAAGTGGACTTGAAGGAAAGAAAGGACTTAGATGAGACGAGGCAGTGGTGCGTGGAAGGCGGTAACGAGGCTTCTGTGGGTGTAGTGGACGATTCCTGCAGGGACTAGAAAGGGCTGCTGAGGATGGAAAGCTGGGATGGGACCAATTTACAGGTCAGAACTGATGGTGGGGGAGGAGGAATCACCCCCTCCCTCCCAAGGACGTAGACCCTGAGCAGAGGAAAGCAGCGGAGACAACTCCCTCACTTTTAGTGTCTTCTTGGAATCTTTCACCCTTTTTATACGTTTAACTTTCTTCCAGATGTTTCCTCCAAAAGGAAGAGGCATCCCCTCTGCTTTGACACCAAGGGCCCCATGACTCAGATCTGCCGCCCCCGCCACTGACATTCCTCCCAGTTTAAATACCACCTCCTTCTGGAAGCCTTCCCTGATTACCCCAATGGGAAGTGCCCCTGAGCTGAATTCCAAAGCCCTTTGGGCCTCCTTTCTGATGCTGTTCTGATGCTGTTCCACGTATTCTTCTCTCTCCAGTTGATCATAAGGCTCCTTGTCTTACTCCTTTCTGCTTCATTCAAAACAACCAGCAGTGTGCATTTTGTGGAATGCTTGTGAGCTCTGTACAGACATCCGTTATCATCACTGGCTCCTTCTCTGCCTCTGGAGAACTTGGTGCCTTCCCTCAGCAGAGCCCCGTCTCTTTGACTAGAGTGTGAATGTCTGTCTCTCTGAATAGAGTGTGAGTGTCTGCTCAGCCAGGCTGTGGCCAGGACATGTGTCTCCATTCCAAGCCTTAGCACAGCCTGACTAGTGTTGCGTGCACAGACATGTCTTCGGAATGAACTTACCTCCTCCTAGAAAGAGTCATCTTTATCCCGTTTAGGAAAGATAAAGAGAGGGCCGTGAGAGAGAGGAGTGGTATTGGGAGGAATGAGAGGGAAGGCAGTGGGGGAAGAACTAAAATAAGGACAAGGCTGGCCTTTTCCACACGCTCCTGGGCCTCCCAGGGCTCCTGCCGGAAGACTGTGCCCTTGGCGGACACCCCCTTGGTAGCCAGGCTGACATCGGTCCAAGGCAGGATGAGAAGTCAGACCAACCCAGACGGGCAGGCCGGCAGATGGGCACTGGGCCTCACACTAACCTCTGGGAACAGGCATAGCTGAAAGGAGCCGTTCTGGAAGCCGGGTGAGAGCTCTGTCCCTGAATGGCACCCAGTCTCGCTGACAGCCCCAGAGCCTTGGCGCACTGAGGTTTATTCCACCGACGCCCTGGGCTCAGTGGGAACAGGCCCGCTCGGCCACCGGCCCTTCCCTTGAGGCCGGGCCTAGCGCCTGCCCGGGCAGCCCTCTGAGGGGTCCTCAGTGGACAGACCCATGGATGGGTGTTGAGCCCTCCTGCATCCCCCAGGGGCAGGGCCCCGTGACATGGAGGGACTCGTTCAGGAGAACAGGAAATGGGACGCAATGCCCCAGGCTGCTCAGTGCCTCAGAGACCTCTGCGTGTGGACTCAGCCCAGAGTCACCCCTGTGCCTTTGTCTCTCCTGCAGGCTCTCTATCTCTGGGGGGGTGGGTCTCTCCAGTCCCTGACTTTCCACACGTCCTCTGACTTTCTATGGCGAGTACCCCACGCCCTTCCTGTCAAGTGCTCAGCATCGTGGCGAAACCACGGTTTGGGAATGGAAGGAACAGAGGCCTGCTCCCAAGAAATGGTTAATCCTCTCCCTCCCCCAAGGCCCCTTGCACCTGCAGGCTGCGGTGTGTGGTTTCCCACAGCTGCAGCTGGCTTGGCAACAGCCCCCTCCCTCGGAGGGAACCTGAGAGGCCCCAAAGCCTGAGGCGGCTGGGGGGCTCCTCACCCTTCATCCAGCAGCTGGGGGGACACAGGAGGGTCTCACAGCCCACTGGCCTGGAGCTGCCACAAGCGGTGCTCTGGATGAGTGAGCAGCCCTGGGAGCCGTCTGCCTGGCCTCCCCAGCGCTGAGGCCAAAGGCAGAGACTCCATTCCCTGCCTTCTCAGGAGCTTTCCTGAGAAGTGAAAACCACCACAGACCATCTCCACAAAGCCTCTTGGCCTTTTCCTTGCCCCGGCTCTTACTGATTTCTCTTTGGTGTGGGCTTGGCATTCCCCCTGGGGGTGGTGAGGGAGTGGGGCTCCAGAGAGACAGGGTGAGTATGAGAGGCCAGTGGGGAGGACAAGAAGGAGCAGGAGGAAGTGAGATTGGTGGGGCCGACACCACTGGTCAGCCAGCCTTGAACCCACGACGCTAGGACCCTGACAGGTCTGGTCTCTATCTACCCTAGAAAAGGGCAGGTTACCACAGAGCCCTGGACAGATGCCCAGCTGCCCTCTGGGGCAGATAAATGTGCTGAAGGGATTCCTCCGAATACCACTCACTCTGAGGCAAGGAGGTTAATCACCCTGAGGGCTTCCCTACTGGGGTGTCTTCCCAAGACTCACATTAGCAGGATCCAGAGGCTTGGCCGTCTCTAGCAGCCCACCCACTTCCCACCCCAGGGCTGCCCAGCACGTGCTCAGGTCCCAGGGTGACATCTGGCTGATGCCACGGGGCGGGGGGTGCTCCACCCCAGGCTGCAGCTAAGGGAAGTTCACTGGTGCAGCGCCAAGGCTTGGGGAGATGGACGGATGGGAAGGCAGGACTCTGAGGGGCCTAGGCGGTGACAGGCTCAGGGCTCTGGCGTATCTCACATCCAGCTCCAGGCAAATTGCTTCAATTCGACACTCCCGGCTGGGCCCTGTGGCCTCAGGCCGAGGGCTTCGGTTGCCTGCAGTCTGCAGAAAGAGCCTAGCCCCCTCAAAGACAACTCCCCCACCCAGGGTAGGGAGAGGGAGGGTGATCTGGCAGAGGAGGCTTGAAAGGAAACAGAGCTGCCCATCTGCAGAAACCCCTGAGTCAGATGTGGGGAGGGGGGAGAGCGTGGGGCCCACAGAGGCCACAGTCCCTTCCTCACTCCCCTGCTCCGGAGAACCAGCTGCATGGTGGCAGCCGGGGCCCCCGGAGGACGTGAAGACACGTGCGGGCGGGGCCCTGAGCACACTTTTGTCTTGGCTCCCATGTAATCGAACCCTCCTGTCAAGGCCTGTCTGATGCCAACCACCCAGTGCCAGCTCCAGGAGTCCACTGTGTGTTCCAGATTTGTGCTTGGCCCGTTCTCAGCAGCACCACACGGCCCAGAGCACAGAGTTCTGGCTGGGAGTCAGCCTCCAACTTACAGTGTGTAGGCCTACAGGGCAAAGCCCTATGAAAGGACCATCTCTGAGCTCCTGAGAAGAGGGGCTGGGCAAGAAGGCCCACAACGAGCTGATGTTGCCAATGTTACATTATGACGACTTTTGTCTTTACTGCTGTTCTTACACCGTATTCGTCACTTCCTCCTTACGGGAGTCCAGACCCCACGTGTTAAGAAAACTACAAGAAATCTTTTGTTGGGAGAGCCGTGGCACACATCTGGGGTGCCACCTTCTGATCTCTGACTCAAACAGCATTGCTGTTTTCCTCTTTGCTCAGATCCATCAGTTTTGACAATTTTCTAAAGTGTGGACCCTTCGTCAAGACTGAACTGCTCATTATTAAGAATCTTTCTGCTTCTGCATTAATTTCATTCAGCAAAGAGTTTGCGAGTGGCTGCTATGTGCCATCCGTCGCAATGGTGGTGGGAACACACTGATGAAGAAACCAAGGTCCCTGTCCTCGGTGAGCCATCCCGCCACGCTGCTAACATCACAGCCGACATTGTAGGTGGGGAATATCTACACCTAACCATGACCGCTGAGTGCTTTCAGCTTCTTGAAAGAAAGATCCTAGATTCCTTAAAAGATGAGGATTCCCCCAAACAGGACTTGTGACTTTTTTCATCTCTTTTTATTTATTTGATTTTTTAAATATGCAATTCATTCACATGGTTTAAACATAAAAATGACCAAAAATATACAGAGAGGAGTTTCCCCCTAAGTTTTCCCTGTCTACCAGACCCCAACCCCCGGCACAACTTAATTTTTTATACCCTTCCAGTTATTTCTTTTTTTTAACTCCAGTATTTCTTTATGTAAATATATTTTCGTTGTGTCCTTTTTTATCATATAAAAGGTGGTTTACGATAGTCGTGGTTTTTCTTGGCGATGTATCCTGGAGATTGTTCCACTTCTGCACATGGAAGAGGTCTCCATTGTCTCTGACAGCTGCCAAGGCTTCCTTGTTCTAAATCTGTCCTCTGTTGATGGCACTGAGCAGTCAGGCCCCTGTCCTTTGCTGTCACAGGCAGCGCAGTTGTGCAGGTACACCTGTAGGATGCAATCAAGGGCTCGTGCATTAGTAATTTAGAGGTATTGCAGCTGTCCTCCATAGAGGTTGTGCCCTTTTCATTCCCACCAGCAATGTATGAAAAGGCCTATTTTCCCAGCAGGCTGAGATTTCTAAAGAGAAAAAGGAAGGAAGCAATAACAGCGACCCTGAGAAGTGAGGTAGGAAGAACATGACGGCCGGAGCAGTAGAGCTGTGGCCAGCTGCCTGCCTGAGTGTTGGCAGATGATGGTACACAGATAGATAGCCCAGGGTGCGCTATAATGGTACAGACCATAATAGCCAGCAAAAAAGAAAACGAGTGTAAACTACAACACGGTGAGTTTTCATTAGACCTAAAGGTTGGTGATTCCAACCCACCAGCCCCTCCGTGGGAGAAAGATGTGGCAGTCAGCTTCTGTAAAGATTTCAGCCTTGGAAACCCTATGGGGCAGTTCTACTCTGCCCTATAGGGTTGCTATGAGCTGAAATCAACTCAACTGCAATGGGCTTTTTTTTTTTTTTGAAGGAATTATGGGAACTCCTCAAATGGACTTCTAGAAACATTACCCAGTCATTCACTCAGCAAATGTCAACCATCAGCTGTGTGCCCAGCACCGTTCTAGATGCTGAGGATACAAAAGGGAACAGAGCAAAAATCCCTACTCTTGTGGAGATTTCTAGGAGGAGAGAGATAGTAAACAAGTAAATATTTCAAGTAAACAAGGTAGTTCACAAACAAAATATTTCAGATAATAAGCAATGTCCTGAGGAATGGATGAGGGTGATCGTTGAGCAACATGATGAACATAATTAATGTCACTGAACCATACATGTGAAGATTGTAGAAACGGCAAATATTTTGTCACCTATATATTTACCACAATTTAAAAAGAAGAGACTAATGGACCACAGCTACCAAGGCCTCCACTGGACTGAGTCCAGTACAGCTAGATGGTGCCCGGCTACCACCACTGACTGCTCTGACCGGGATCACAACAAAGGGTTCTGGACAGAGCTAGAGAAGGATGTAGAACAAAATTCTAACACACAAAAAAAAGACCAGATTTACTGGCCTAAAGGAGACTGGAGAAACCCCGAGAGTATGGCCCCGGACACCCTTTTAGCTCAGTGGTGAAGTCATTTCCGAGGTTCACCATTCAGCCAGGGATTGGACAGCCCCATAAAAGCAAATGGGACTAATGAGGCACAGCAGCCCAGGGACAAGGGCCAGAAGGCAGAAGGGGACAGGAAAGCTGTTGATAGGGAACCCAAGGTTGAGTAAGGATAGTGTTGATGTGTTGTGAGGTTGTTAACCATTGTCATAGGGCAACATGTGTACTAACTGTTAAATGAGAAACGATTTTGTTCTGTAAGCCTTCATCTAAAGTGAGAATAGCAGCACAATTGGAAGAGTGTAGTCGATGTCACTGAACTGTGCATGTAGAAATTTTTGAAATGGTGTCTCTTTGGCTATGTGTATTTTCACTAAAAAAAAAAGGTTGAGAAGGGAGAGGGTTGACATGTCATGGGGCTGTTAACCAATGTCATAAAACAATATGTGTACTCACTGTTTAATGAGAAACTATTTGTTCTGTAAACCTTCACCTGAAGTACAATAAAAAAAAAAAAAGATGAAAAAAGAAGAAGAATCAAACCACAACTAACAACGCACAAGCACCAGAAGAGACACTAGATCACTGGGAGCTCCTAAAAATCAAACACTTATGCTCATCAAAAGACTTCACCAAAAGAGTCAAAAGACAAACTACAGACTGGGAAAAAATTTTTGGCTATGACATATCCAATCAGGGTCTAATCTCGAAAATCTACACGATACTGCAAACCTCAATAACAAAAATACAAATAACACAATTAAAAAATGGGCAAAGGATATGAACAGACACTTTACCAAAGAAGACGTTCAGGCAGCTAACAGACACATGAGGAAACGCTCACAATCATTAGCCGTTAGAGAAATGTAAATCAAAAGTATAATGAGATACCATCTCACTCAACAAGGCTAGCACTAATCCAAAAAACACAAAATAATAAATGTTGGAGAGGTTGTGGAGAGAATGGAACACTTATACACTGCTGGTGGGAATGTAAAATGGGGCAACCACTTTGGAAATCGATTTGGTACTTCCTTAAAAAGCTAGAAATAGAAGTACCATACAATCCAGCAATCCCACTCTTTGGAATATATCCTACAGAAATGAGAGCCGTCACACAAATAGATATATGCACACCCATGTTCACTGCAGCACTGTTCACAATAGCAAAAAAATAGAAACAGCCTCGGTGCCCATCAACAGATGAATGGATAAACAAATTACGGTATATTCACACAATGGAATACTATGCAACAATAAAGAACAATGATGAATCCGAGAAACATCTCACAATATGGACGAATCTGGAAGGCATTATGCTGAGTGAAATTAGTCCTCCACAAAAGGACAAATATTGTATGAGACCAGTAGTGTAAGAACTCAAGAAAAGGTTTAAATACAGAAGAAAACATTCTTTGACGGTTACGAGGGTGGGGAAGGAGGGAGAGGGGAATTCACTAACTAGATAGTAGACAAGAATTATCTTAGTTGAAGGGAAGGACAGCACACACTACAGAAGTCAGCACAACTGAACTAAACAAAAAGCTAAGAAGTTTCCTGAACATAACCAAACACTTTGAGGGACAGAGTAGCAGGGGCTGGGGTCTGGGGACCATGGTTTTGGGGGACACCTAGGTCAATTGGCATAACAAAGTTTATTAAGAAAACGTTCTGCATCCCACTTTGGTGAGTGGCGTCTGTGGTCTTAAAAGCTTGCGAGCGGCCCTCTAAGATGCATCAATTGGTCCCAACCTACCTGGCGCAAAAGAGAATGAAGAACACCAAAGACAGAAGGAAAAATACACATAGCCAAAGACAGAAGCTCGAGAGACAAAAGGGCCACAGAAACAAGAGACTCCATCAGCTTGAGACCAGAAGAACTAGATGGTGCCCGGGTACCACCAATGACCGCCCTGACAGGGAACACAACAGAGTCCCTGATGGAGCAGGAGAAAAGTGGGATGCAGAACTCAAATTCATGTAAAAAGACCAGACTTAACGGTCTAACTGAGGTTAGAGGAATCCCAGGAGACATGGCCCCCGGATTCTCTGTTAACCTAGAACTAAAACCATTCCTGAAGCCAACTCTTCAGATAAAGATTAGACTGGACTATAAAACATAAACTAATACTCGTGAAGAGTATGCTTCTTAGTTCAAGCAGTTACATGAGACTAAATGGGCAGCTCCTGTCCAGAGGCAGGATGAGAAGGCAGGAAGGGACAGGAGCTGGTTGGATGGATACAGGAAACCCGGGGTGGAAAGGGGGAGTGTACTGTTGCATTATAGGGATTGCAACATAACAATATGTGTATAAATTTTTGTATGAGAAATTAACTTGAGCTGTAAACTTTCACCTAAAGGACAATTAAAAAAAGAAGAAGTACCCTGAGGAACATAAAGCAGGAGAAAAGGGCAGAGATTGGTGCAGAGGAGGCTGGAGAAGAGTGCCGTCCTCTCTGAGCAAGTAAGGCTCGACAGGCTCCTAAATCTTGAGAAAGAGGGACCCGTACTCAGATCTGGGAAAGAAGGTTCCAGGCAAAGGGATGAGCAAGGGTTGAGGTCCTGAGGGGTGAAAAGTGGAACCTACTTAAGGCATAGCAAGTGTGACTGGGGGGCAGTGGACAAGGGGAGAGAGGCTGGGGGTGGGCACTGGATCTTGGAGGGTCTTGAAGGCCATAGCAAGGAGTTTGGATTTTATTTTTTAAATAACAGGAACAAGAGGCCAGTCACAAAAGACCACAAATTGCATGATTCCGCTCATATGAAACGTCCAGAACAGGCAATGAGACAGAAAGTAGATTAGTGGTTGGCTAGGGCTGGGAGGTTAAGGGAAAATGGAGAGTGAATGCTAATGGGTATGGGGTTTCTCATGGGGGTGAGGAAAATGTTCTAGAATTGACTGTGGTGATGGATGCACAATTCTGTAAATATACTGAAAACCATGGAATTGTACACTTCATATGGGTCCATTACATATCTGTTAATCGTATCTCAATAAAACTGTTACTGAAAAAGAAAAAGGATAACAGGAAGCTGTTAGAGGGTTGCTTAAACCAGAGAACTAACATTATCACTCAGGCTGCTGTCGGAGAATAAGCTGGTAAGAGGCAAGAGTGGAAGTGGGAGAGGGTTGGGTGGCTACTGCGGTGGGTCAGGGAAGTCAATGGTCACTTGGACTTGACTGGTCACGTTGTGATAGGAGTTAATGGGGGAAGTTGGACTGGGGTATATTGTAAAGATAGAGTTTGATAACGGATTGGACGTGGAGGTGGAGAAAACAAATGAATCCAAGTCAGCCCCTACGTTCCTTGCCTAAACAATGGGTGGATGGTATTGCCATTTAACTGACAGGGAGAAGACTGGAGGAAGAGTTGGGTTAGAGGAGGGACAGGGCATCAGGCTGTTTTAGACGTAATAGACCTCCGAGACGTCAAGGAGGCTGGGGAGATGTCAGGGCAGGAGTCACCACCATGTAGCTCATCGTGTGCGAGGGCCGGGCATCCTTCAAATGCTTGCTGTGTTGTTGTTGTTAACTGCCCTCGGGTCGACCTCGCAACTTATGGCAATCCCATGCACAATGAAATGAAACGCAGACCAGTCCTGTGCTATCCTCATGATCTGTTGTAGATTGGTTCACTTTGATCCATAGGGTTTTCATTGGCTGATTTTTGGAAGTTAATTGCCAGGTCTTTCTTCCTAGTCTGTCATAGCCTGGAAGCTCCGCTGAGACCTGTTCGGCATCATAGCAACACTCAAGCCTCCACTGACAGAAGGATGGTGGCTTCCCATGAGGTGCACTGGCCAGGAATTGAACCTAGGTCTCCTGCATGGAAGGCGAGAATTCTACCACTGAACCACAATGCCCCTCTTCAAACTCTTAGATGCATTAAATCATTTAATCCTCTCAGCAATTCTGGGAAGCAGGTACAATAATTATCTCCATCTGTACGAGGCACATCTTGAGCACCACTCCACATCCCCTCAGCCTCACCTCTTGTTCCATCCACTGCTGAGGTGACCAGTTGAGTGCACACCTCAACCGGTGTCACACAAGTGCAACCTGATCGTGCCTCACTGCACACCTCTCACCTCCTGCCACTGAGCTTTCCAGACACCATGGGGTGGGGAGGCTACCTTTGGAACACACTTGGCATTGACACACGGGCCCCAGAAGTGCAGGGAAGTTAACACTCCAGAGGATAGCTCTTGGTCTATGAGATGAGAGCCAATGGGTAAGTACCCGCCTCCATCTTCCAGTAGGTCCTCAAGTACATTTCATAAGGCTTTTCAGAGGTCCCACAGGATCAAGCAACCAGTCACCCACAGAGGTGGCCAGCTTGTTAACACACCTGGTGTTGGCCCCCCTCTCTCACTGTTTCACTCTTTCTCACTTCAACTCCCTGGAATCCTGTTCTCAAATGAACTACTACACTTAAGTCTTTGTCTCAGACTCTGCTTTTGGGAGACGCCATGTAAGATACCTTCTCAATGAGGCACAGAGATGTTAAAGAACTTCACGTAGCTCATCAGGGAACTCACACCCAGGCAGTGGTTCTGGAGCCACTGTTTTATTCTCTACTCCGCTCCACCTTGCTTCTCAAAGATTCCAAACTCTAGGCATTTAAAGGCACAGGACTAGACGTGGTCCACCAAGGGGGAGGCTGTAAACAGGAGCGAAGGCCCTACCATGCTAGCACTAGAGATCAAGGAAGAGAAGGAGCCAGAGAAAGAACTGCTATCCAGGAAACCAGGCGAGTGCAGAGTCCTGGATGCCAAGTGAACATAGTGTTTCAAGGAGGAGCGAGTTCACTGTGTCAAATGCTGCTGAGACGTTGAATATGATGAGGACAGGAAACTGACCTTTGGATGCGCCAACAAGAAGGTCATTGGTGACTTTGACTAGGGCAGTTTCAATGAAGCAGCGGAGACAAAAGCTTGGCTGGAGTGGGCTAAGAGGGAATGGAAGTGAGGATGTAGAGCGACAGCCAGCAAGAACAATCAATTTGAGTTTTGCTATAAAAGGGAGGAAGGAAATGGGGCAGGGTATGGGGTCAAGGAAAGTTAGTTTTTTAAGATGATAGAGATTACAGCACATTTTTACACTGGAGGGAACAATCTAGTACAGAGGGAGAAATGGATAGTGCAGGAGGGAGAAGGGATGATTTCAGGCAAAGTCCTCGAGTAAATGAAAATTACTGGAATCTGGTGCACAAGAGGGTTGGTGCTGGTGAAATGCGAGAGGAGGCCATCTGTTGTAAGAAAAGAAGGCAGCCCTTTTAAGGTGTATCTATATGGGATCAAACTGACAACAGCAACTAGAAAGATTAGATAGGAAACTTAGGGAGCAGTGAGTTTATGTTAATGGGGGAGGAACAACTTGGAAAAGGAGGGTGAGAATGGTTGCACAACTCGAAGAATGTCATCAATGTTATTGAACTGTACATGTAGAAATTGTTGAATTGAGTATGTTCTGCTGTGTATCTTCTCAATGACAACAACAAAAATAAATTATAAAAAGAAGAAAAGAGGGCAGTGACTAGGATACAGGTGCAAGCCCTCTGGATATCTGGCATGAGAAGACAAGGTGGTTTTCATCTGACTGTATTTATTTTCTCATTGGAATAAGCAGCCAGGTCATCAGTTAAGAGTGAGGCGGCACTGAAGGTTGAAGAAGAGAGGAGATGTGAAACACTCATCTGGAAAGTTGGGCAGTGAATTTAGCAGAGAAGCATAGTAGGATTACTGGGCTAGCTGAGTGCCCACTTGAGGTTTATGGTCAGAAATGTAAAGTGCGGCTAGTCGGTATGGCTGTGAATTTTTCCCAGGGACAGTCACCTTCTCAGTGCAGGATGTGAGGTTTAAGCAGGGGTGACGCTGTGTTGGGAAAGTCCAACCAAAAGGGGCAAGAGAGCAGGGGGCTTGTGCAAAGGGGTGATTATTGTCATGGACCACAGAATCAAGCAGGAGAAGGAGGTTAATGAGGAGATAAAGGATGTAAAGGAAGCGTGAGATCAATGGAATGGAGGTCCCTAAGAGGACAAAGAATATTTAGGATGGAGGTAATAGAGTAAATGAGTGGAAAACATAGGAAATGGTGGTCAGGGGGTGGGGATTTGAGAAGCACCGAATTATAAGGTATGGCCGTGGAGTGAGTGGCAGTGGTAGGAAGAGAAAAACTGTTGGGAAGAGGAAGTGAGAAGGTCAGAGACCAACAGTGGTAGGTGCTGGGCAGGTCATCTACACTGATGACCTTCCCTGCCCATCATTTCTAAAAGAGCTCCCCCACCGCTGCCACTACCTCTTCATCTGTCTATTCTTCTTCCAAGAATCTCTGCTTAACATTCTATTATATTGGTGTTGTTGTGTGCCGTCGAGTCGATTCCAACTCATAGCAACCCTATGTGACAGATTAGAACTGCCCCACAGGGTTTTCTAGGCTATAATCTTTATGGGAGCAGATCACCAAGTCTTTTCTCCTGCGGAGCTGCTGGGTGGGTTCAAATCACCTACCTTTTAGTTAGCAGCTGAATACTTAGCCATTGCACCACCAAGGCTCCTTCTTCTATTATATAAACCAAAAAGACCAAGCCCATTGGCGTGGAGTGGATTCCAACTCATAGCGACCTTATAGGACTTGTCTATTTGTTTATTATCTTTGCTTCCATTGGAATTAAGCACCTCTCTGGCTTACTCCTTTATCCTTAATTCTAAGAACAGTCTCTGCCACACAGTAAGTGATTGAAAATATGTGTTGAATGAATGGTAAAGTCTCGAGGAATAATGAAGAAGTGATGGTAGAGAATGAGTGAGGAGGGATGGCCTGCAGTATGGTAAACGTCTACAACTAGAAGGGGTGATGGCTGGTTTGGTCTGATGGCCCTTCAAAGGAGATGGAATTTTAAGGTGAGAAGGGGGCAGAAAACAAACCTAGAAACAGCCGTAAAGAGCAAGGAAGAAGGCACGTTGGTATATAGGATGCAGGAGGAAAAAATAGCCACCACTTGAGGTGGCTGCAGGGAAGCTATGTTTTGGGGGTTTCTGTAACAGCAGGAAAGCGAGGAATGTTCCGTGAGAAAGTTGAGTATATGGGGAGATTTTACTGATGACAAGCCATGAGATCCAGAGAGCAGAGTGAAAGGATTTAGGGGATTGGGTCAGAGCAGGGAATTACAGAGCAATATGGCGGGGTGGAAATCTAGGGGAATAAGGCATGACCAGGAGTCTCACTCTTCTGATGGTGACTGGAAACAAGAAGGCTGCAGGACATGAGATTTCCCTGATGGTCTCTTGAGGGAAGGTGGGTAACAGTTCTCATCCTAGCCTCCTTCTCCAGTCTGGGCTCTGGGATGGTACGCAGCAATGAGGCAGTGATGCTGAGGGTGGGGAAGGAGAGGTCTTGCTAGACACCAACTGTTCAGAGCAGAAGGTGAAGGCAGCATCAGGTACTGGAAGGAAAGCTGAGTAGACACTCAGGAGGCCTGTATTATTATCCCAACCTTTCCAATGAGCAGTTACATAACTTTGGGCAAATGACTTCTCCTCTGTGGGTATCATCTTCCTTATCTATAGAATGGAGAGGAGAGGGTTCCCTCCCAGCTCTGTAAATCTTGGGCTCTCTCCTCTTCCCCTTTCAGGGTCCTCCTCTAGCTTCTGTCTACTCAGTCCCCCACGACTTAGCCAAGGCTTTATCCTCCCTGGGGCCCTCGATTTATATTAACCACACACGCGCTGTCAGGATAGTTGGGAGGCAGAGCCAAGGCCTGCCCCCTTCCCCCTTCCTGGCTCCAAAATGTTCCGTGCACTGTCCCAGGCCATTTCTGATCCCTGGCAGCCAAGAGGTAGGCACAATCTCCCTTGGGCATTCAAGCCAACCTTAGGCATGAGTAGGGAGGGAAGACTTCTCACAGGCAGCCGGGCAGACTCCAGCAGGGACAAGTGACACAGGCATGGGCTGACACAGAGAGGCTCCCCAGGCCCTCTGCAAGGGAATGAAGCCAGAAGCCACGGCTCTCGGGGTGGGCTGTTCACTGTTCAGCAGCTCGATGAGCCTGGGGGCGGGCCCAGGGAACCAACCAGAACCAGGTCTAAGCCGTCATTGAAACTGCCCTAGTCAAAGTCACCAATGACCTCCTGGTTGGCGCATCCAAAGGTCAGTTTCCTGTCCTCACTGTAGTCAACCTCTCAGCAGCATTTGACACAGTGAACTCGCTCCTCTGTGAGTATGACTTGCAGGAGTTTGATTTGCAACTCCGGCCTCGGATGCAGGGAAACCAGGTTCTCATCCAGCCTCACCAGCAGCGAGTGTGTGACCCTTTCCTGACCCTCTGGGCAGCGGTAATAACAATTGCCTTGTTTACCTCTCCACCTGCTGGAAAGGAGAAATGCCAACATTGGCTGAACATTCTCCTTGTATCAGCATTAAGTAATCCTCACGATGACCCTATAAATTAGCCACTATGATGCTCTCGCCTTTAGGAATGAGGCCATGGAGGCACAGAACATCTAAGTAACTTGTCTAAGTTCCCAAAGCCAGTAAGTGGCCAAGCCAGGATCTTAACCTCATCAGGAATTTATCGTCATTTAATTCCCTCAACAACCTTGTGAAGCAGTTATTATTGTCCATTTTACAAATATGGAAATGGGCTTAAAAGGGTTATTTGCCCAGGATCACTGGTTGCAGAACCAGGATTTGAACTCAGGCCCAACTTCAAAGCCAATCCTCTTCTCATTAGACCACAAGGCACCCCCAGCATCAGCACAGGGATGAGTCTTCAAGCTACACTAGCCAAGGCTCAACTGTGAAAACTGGAGAAGAAATCACAGGGCCTGGGCTTTCAAGGAGGGCTGCAGGGGTAAGGGCAGCCAGCCACTGGCAAGAAGGAGAATTCCAGCAACAATGTCCACCTCTCCTGAAACTCACCCAGAGGAGGTAGATTTTCTGATGCATAAGAAGAGTAACAGATGTCCAACATCTCCATCTTCTTTGAGAACAATACCAGCTGAGTGGCTGTTTATGTTCTAGCTTTATTTGCAAATCTCTGAAGACTTTCTAAGCTGGTGAAAATTAATGGCTAGTAAGGGTTGACCTCATGATTTCTCAGGTTGGGTAACTGAGGCATGGAAGAGTAGACAGACTCCTTTGACTAATACTTTTCTGGTGTCTTTTATGTGTGAGGTGAGGCCACAGGTGGGGACAAAGGTATATAAGGCACATCTACCGGTCTCCAGAAGGTGCAGTCTACAAGTTGGAAGTGTACAGAGTCATGGAACCTTCTAATGCCTGATGAATGTGTGCTGATGGCAGTGAGGAGACCATGGCCGTAAAGGACCTAATGTGGTATGGGAGTTAGACCCACCCATCCTGTGTGGCCTCACCACTGAACTTTGCTGCCCATGCCCCCAGTAACACAAATGCAGTATGTGCTCAAGAAATGTTCATTAGGCTCATAAAGGGGTCAGGAAAGGCTGTGAGGAGGAGGGAGTGGTGTTTTACCTGTGCCTTGAAGAGAACTCAGGAGATGCAGAAATGGAAGGAAGAACATTGGCTGAGAAAACAGCATGAGCAAGACCCTGTGGTGCAGTGGTGAAAGCGTATACTGGGAGATGAAATGAGACCATTAACATGGAGCCTCTTCCTTCCAGGAACCTTGTTACCAAGCGGTGATTTACATTTCCTGCTCCCTAGACTTTGACTTCTCTTAGGCCCCAGAACCGTATTCTGTTCCACCAGCCTTGCCCCAGGCATGGTGCTGCGCCTGCCCAGAGAAAACCTTTTCGAATTGGCACAAAGGCACTGGATAGGCTGACAAGGACCCTACTTGATGATCTGGCTCATCGATCCATAGCAGTGACCATTCCCAGAGCTGTCCAACAGAACTGTCTCCAGTGATGGAAGAAGTTCTCTATCTACGCTGTCCAATATGGTAGCACCAGCCACGTGTGGCCATGGAGTAACTGAAATGTGACTAGGGAGACTGGGGGCCTGAATTATAAATTTTATTTAATTTAACATTTAGACAGCCACGTGTGTCTAAATTAGACAGCCACAGGTACACATTCCTTACCTGGTCATGGACTATAAAAACGTAGAAGGCTGACCGTGCCTGATTTTAGTTACTGACTTTTCCCTAGCACCTACACAGGGCCTGGAACATGATACGCACGCCATTTTAAAAAGTTGCTAGATAAATGAATGAGGGAATTCTCTGCTTCCCTCCACTACTCTATAATCTCTTTGAGAGCAGAGGTTGTGTCTCCTTTTGTATTCTCAGAACCTAGCACAGTTCCTGGCACATAGTCTTAGTAAATATTGGCTGAAGGGCTGAGCGCCATGCCTGTGAGAGGCCAGAACAAAGGTTCCAGTACAATCTCCTGGCCCTCCCCCGCGCATTTCCTGGAGTTGAAGAATAACAACCCTCAGTGAAAGCTCTTGAATCTAGAGCAAATGGTTACTGAGAAGGCACACAAGACAATCAATGGGGGGATGGGGGAATAAAATAAATTTCAATTTGTTTTTTCATCTAAAATAAGTTTAATGCACACAGTGTATTGATTGACAGTAGTGTATGTATATAATTTATAAATACACAAATATTGGGGGGTGCTGCCCTCAATGTTTTGCTGATTGGTTTTGAGACTACTTCTCTAGGACCCTGAGATAGGTGTTTCTAGCTCTGGTGAACAGGGTCTCTCCCAGCCTCCAGCCACTTTCCTCCTCTAGCTCAGGAGGCCCTCAATAAATAGTAATGATAAACATCAGTCTACAGGCATGCGCGTGAGGAAGACTGGACTGAAGGGAGGTTAGGTCTGCTAAGAGCTGGGAAGAATTGCAATGTTGGCCACAACCGTCGGTGTGTGTCAATCATCTCCATTTTCAAGTTCACCCCTAGCTGAGGGTCAAAGTGTAACTTCTGGCTCCCCAAGTACATTTTAATTTAGTCTTTTAGTTAAATGGTCATCAAACGGGGGGTAGCATACCCAAGTGTCCTCAAAGACTTTATAAGGGGTTCGTGAGTCAAGATAGTTTGAAGGAAATCCATTTCCTAAGATGTCCCTTTCGTAGTTGGGGGCAAGAGGAGGGCTTTACAGGGAAATCTGCATCTCCCACCCAGCCTGATTCCCAGTGTGGGGCATGGCCCTTGGTGTAGAAACCTCCAGAGCAGTGACAAGTAGAGATAGTGGAGTAGGCCTGGAGAAAGTGAGTGCTGTCATGATGGAGTAACAAGTCTTTTTGCAAGTCAGGTGGTTTCCAATTCTTTGCTTTCAACAAAATTGAAGGAGGCACTAATCAAACTGTCAGCAGATCGTTAAAAACATTTTGATACTAATGATGTTAGGCATGTAACTTGGAAGAAATTCAAAGAATTGAATGACATCCCTATAACAAAACTCATCAGTTGCCATCTATTTGTTTATGTACAAATATTTCCCAATGTTTACATCCATAAAAGCACAACATAAGAACAGAATTGGTGCTGAACCCTGCCTCAGTCTAGCAATAAGTACAGTAAAACTTGTGAAAGCTGGAACCCGTGTAAGGCGGAAACCTGCCAAAGAAGGAAATTCAAGTATTTTCCACTAAAAGGAGCTACAGAAAAGTGGTATCATCCACGTATACATGAATTAATTGGGAAGAAAACCTGCCTCAACCATCTCATTAAGGGAATGCATTTCCAACAAACAAAAAATGTACTTTCGTGGTTAACAGTTGCTTCTCAAAGAGTTTACAATTATTTACATTGTCCTGATCGACTGAGTATGAGTTGTTGTAACAACTAAAATCAGAATAAAAAAAATTAACACATAGAGGTTTCTAAACCAAGTTAAGTTCTAATTTTAACAATTTTACTGAGATTAATCAATACAAGATTTTCAAGCATAAAAATAGGATACAATTTATGACAGGCGTGGAATGGAAATACAAATTCATGGAAGAAAAGGACAATGTAAAATTCTCAACTGTTCAAGAAGAAATTTGTTCCCCTATTTTTTAAACCGATCGAGTGGATTCGACTCAAAGCGACCTTATAGGACAGAGCAGAACTACCCCATAGGCTTTCCAAGACTGCCTCATCTTTCTCCCGCGGAGCGGTGGGTGGGTTCCACCGCTGACCTTTCGGTTAGCAGCCGAGCGCCTTAACCACTGCGAATAGATAATGGAGCATATCAAATTGCTATGGTATTTAGATCGCACTGGACATTTAAAAGAGTAATGTAACTAAAATCACGGTAATCATGGCATACTGGAAAGGACAGCCTTTGGAACTGTTTAAACTTGAGATGAAAATTTTAAAGTGTCAACTTAAAAAACACAAGAGGCTATGTAATGTAAAAAATCCTTTTAGAGGGTCTGAAAGCCGCTGTCTGGGAGTTAGGGATCCCGTGCCTACAGGGCCTGTTTCCACCTCTGAAGTACCGGGTCAGCTTCTGGAGTCTGGAGGTGCATCTGCCCCGCTTGCCTTTACAGGGAATCTTTAACGTGGCTCCAAAAAAAAAAAAAACACCTCTAACCCGCTGGCCCCTGCCCTCGGGCTCCCTTCGATGCCATCCTGGCCGCCCCGCTCACGGGCTCAGCCTCGTTTCAGCCCCCACCCTGCAGGGCCTGAGCCCCCCACCCCGATCGCCCTGCAGGGCCTGAGCCCACTCCCCGCCCCGATCGCCCTGCAGGGCCTGAGCCCACTCCCCGCCCCGCGGCCCTCCAGGGCCTGAGCCCACTCCCCGCC
>NW_004444012.1:8374111-8385399 GCF_000243295.1 Trichechus manatus latirostris
CCCTCCAGGGCCTGAGCCCACTCCCCGCCTCCGCGCCCTGCAGGCCTGAGCACCACCCACCCCGGCCTGCCCTGCAGGGCCTGAGCCCCCTCCCCCACGGCCCTGCCCGCGGTCCAGTCTCGGCCGCCCCTCCCCGCCCGCCACCTCCCAGCCCAGCCCAGCCAGCGCCTGGAGTAAATAAACCACCGGGCAGGGACCCAGACAATGGGCCTTAGCGAGTAGTTAATGGGCTGGGCCTCTCGAGTTAGCCGAGTGTGACCGGAGCTGGCAGGAGGCCTGGCCTGGCGCCAGCATCGATTACGGCTAGACGGAGCCAGGGCAGACTTGGCACGGGCGGGCCCCACAGCTGGCAGAGGCAGTAACCCTGGCCATGAGGGCATAAGGCCTGCCCCGGGCGGCCGCTGCCACCCGCTGGCCGGGCTCCCGCCGCTGCCATCGCTGCGAGTGGGGAAGGGCCGCCTGCTGGGCCCCGCCGAGACCCCCGACCCTGACCTTTGGTCCTCTCCAGGGGACTGTCCCTGATCCGCCTTTTCCTGTCCAGGGCTGCCTCCGGGCTGCTCCATGGCCCTACAGACGGCGGGTGGGGAAGTCAGGGGGTGGGGGATGGGGGTGGGGAGGTGGGGATGGGGGATAGGGGAGGGTGTAGCTTGGCCGCTGTCTGTCAGCAGGAAGAGCAGGTGAAGAGGCCTCTTGCTGGTCTCCAGATGGAGGATGGGGACCTAATTTTCCTGTCTCTCCAAAACCCTGCAGGGCCACTTGACTCTGCTCCTACCTCAGCAACCGGGCCCTGAGCATCCCGACCCTGAAGAGGGAGTTCGGGGGTTCAGAGGGGACAGGGCAGCCAAAGCCAGGCCCTCCTGTGCTGAGCTGTTCGTGTTGCAGTTTACACGTGGGGCTGGGTGGGGTGGTGATCAGGGTGAGTGTCCCTCCTTGGATACTTTCCCTGGGCAATGAGGGGTGGTGTAACTCTTCATCCTCGCTCAGGTGTCCATCTGAAGCTGGCTCCTCCTCCTGTTCTGAAGAGATCCAGAGTCGGACAGTCTTGCTGAGCAAAGGTTTTGCTTCTTTGGCCTGATAATCAGGGAGGCAGATCATTCCAGGGGGCAGAGTCTCCAAATTTTGAGGGACGTTTAGTACATCTCTCACCTGAAAGGTCCTGAAAAGCCTACTGAAAGAGAAAACACCTGGCCATATACCCAGAGTGACAAGTCTTGTTCCCTGAGGCCACAGGGAGGTCAGGCCTTGAGGGTGGCTGCTAGATCCAGGTTGACTGGGCCTGATTATCCTCCATCTCCAGATTGCAGATGGAGAGATGCATCCCTGAGGGCACTTGTTATCCCCCGACTCCTGTTACCCAGAGAGGGACGCTGAAACCGGGAATGAGAGAGGCATTTGGGGTAAACCACCAGAGAACAGAAGAAAAGCAGCTCGGCCTCATGCTGGCTCCAGCTTCCCCTCTAACCCTCAGTTTCCCGTCTTTCTCCTCAAGCTTTAGGACCAGATCTTTACTTTTTTGTGAGCTCTATTCTTAGAGGGAGTTTGAGATAGGACGTATTTGACTGACTAGCAGAGGGTGGATTGGGGCTTGGAAGCTGAGGGGAATGTAGGACCGACCAAAAAACACCAACTCTTAAGAGCACTGAGGAGTTGTGCCCTCCAAAGTGTGACCGATGACATAGTGACAAGCAATCACACTGGTCTGGACTAGGGATGTAAAGTGTCCAGACATTTTGGACAAACACGGGGGATGGTGGGAGGGATGGTTTTCTGTAATAAAAATATGGAAATTTGGGAGAGAAATATAAATGCACACAATTCCGTTTTCCACCACAATACTTATTTTTTTAGTGTCCATTAAGGATCTACGAAAACCACTTAGGTCGTTTAGGAACATAAAGTGTGCTGTGCATAACTTGGCTCATAAAATTGTCACCTTTGTTATACGGTTTTGGAGATGTGAAGGCCTGTTAAAAAGTTAGAAACGTGTTGGGTGAAGAGTCTTTATTTTTCCCTAATATTTTTTAAAACCAAAAGGCTCCTCAGGGAGTTGTTGTTTTTTTTTTTTTTTTTTGGTCTCCTGGCTTTTACATCTACAGTCTGGACCCATCTTTTTTTACTTCTGTTTATACAGAAGTTTCCAGACCCTTTACACTGGATGACCTCACACCCACGGTTGGGTTCATGGGCGTGTGACCTGAGCAGTTACACTGGGCCCTAAACTTGGTTTAATGCTTTGCTGTGGCCGTCTTAAAATTCTTCATAATTTTTTAACAAGAGGCCCCACGTTTTCCTTGCACTAAACTCAAAACCCACATTGCCATCAAGTCGATTCCGACTCATAGCAACTCTATAGGACAGAGTAGAACTGCTCCATAGGGTTTCCAAGGAGCGGCTGGTGGATTTGAACTGCCAACCTTTTGGTTAGCGGCCGAGCTGTTAACCACTGCACCACCAGGGCTTGGCTTCATTGCACTGGGCCCCACGAATTACATAGCGGGAACTTCTGCTGCCCCTCTGGGTATCGCTGGTCCTCCCCAGCACGGCTCTTGTTTGAGTCTTGCTTCTTCTCCTCAGGCTCCTCACCTGAAGCCTCCACTGTCCACAGCCAGCGACTACTTATTCCTCCTTTTCTCTGGTTCTGAAGGCTGCCAAGAACACACAACCACAATACAGGACCCTAAAACCGAGCCTGTTTCCAGCGTGGTTGTCGGGTTTGAGCACCAAGGCTCGCACTTCACCCCAGCTGGAGTTCCGCCTCCAGAAACCATCCCTCACCCAGAGCGGGAGACCGTTTCAAAAGAGCCCTGCCTTCCTGGTTGCTCACTTTGCAGCCTGATCCAGTCTGATGATGTTTTTAAAATTTTCTTGTCAGCTTGGTGGGAGAAGTTCAAAGAGACTCTGCCTTCCTTTCCAGAGGGAGCAGCTTTCTCTCTGTTCTTCCCTGCCCCATCTTTCTCTCTCTCTCTCTGAAATTGGTCTCTTCCCTCTGCCGTCCTCCCCTAAAAAGGCCTATTCTTGAGGACTGTCCTGAGAGCAGGAGAGAAGAGGGAGGTATGTGAAGCACAGGCAGGTCAGAAGCCAGATGACTGCCTGGATTTAGGGGCCCTTTGCCAATGCCCCCCTGTGGACTTGGACTGACTCAGAGGCTTAGGGAGGGACAGATAGGGAAAGAGAGAGTCCTGGGGCTAGAAGAACATTAACCCAAATCCAGTTGCCTTTGAGTGGATTCCAGCTCATGGTGACCCCACATGTGTCAGAGTAGAACTGGGCTCCATAGGGTTTTCAATGGCTGATTTTTCAGAAGTAGATCACCAGGCCTTTCTCCTGAGGCCCCTCTGGGTGGACTCGAACCTCTTACCTCTTGGTTAGCAGCCAGGTGCGCTAATTGTTTGCACCACCCAGAGATTCAGAAGAACATTAACGCCTCTCACTAGTGCACCTATAGTCACCAATCCTGAAAGAAAGCAGTGGATTGTTGATAACTTTCCTCTCCCGCACTCACTCCCCAGTGGTCGGGTGACAAACAGGAATTCGCCCCATCCACTGCCTCCCTGGTGAGGAAGCTTAGCTGCTGAGGCTATCCACTGAGAAGGGCCTTAGATCCCAAAGATCTTGGAAGGGGCCTCAGAGCCACGACTGTGTGACAGTCGTCCCAGCCCAGGCTGTCACTCTTCCAAATTGGGAGTTCTCAGTTCTTCCAAGGCATTGGTGTTGTTCACTATCGTACCCAGTGGAGTCTACCTCATGCAGAAAACCTAGCATAGAGGCTAAGGAAGAGTGCAGGCTCAATTAATGTCACTCCTTCATCCCTGCTCTCCCTCTTTTGTCCTCTAACTATTAAAGCAAGCCCACAGGATCTGGGGGTAGAAGTGCCTTATCGGCTGTCCCCAAGTCAGACATAAGCCACCCCCTGGAGGAAGGCCTGGCAGGCCCAGGGACAAGCCCAGGGCAAAGCTACCCTTTCAAAATTAGCATGGAAGCCAGCCAGAGACAGACTGGGCACCGTCCCCGGACTTGGGAGACTGGCCTGAATAGGCAGGACTGTAAGGAGACCAGGTGAACAATAGAAACACACAGCCTGCTGGAACACACTCTGAAAATCAACATCTCAAAACAGTGGAGGGGGCTCGTCTCCAGGGGCCACAAAGGGCAAGAGTTGTGGAGAGGTCCCAAAAGAGAGAGTGATAGCTGTTTGGGCTCTGAAGGGGGGGGGGGCAGCCTGGGTGGGGAATGGGCAGAGGAGTGAATGAGGGCAATTAGCAAAAACTACTTCTCATCCTCTGTTATGGATGGAATTGTGTCCCCCAAAATATGTGTTGTAATCCTAACCTCTATGCCACTTGAGAATGAGTTTTCTTTCTTATGTTAATGAGAGCATTACTGTAGGTTGTGTTTTAAATCTGTCTCTTTTGAGATATAAAAGGGACCAAACAAACAAGCTAAAAAAGCAGAGATGGGGGAAGAGAGACGCCAAGTCACATGAAGGTCACCCAGGAGCAGAAGCTCAGAAGAGACAAGGACCGTCCTCCAGAGCCAAGAGAGAGAGAAAGCCTTCCCCTAGAGCCAGCACCGTGAATTCAGGTTTCTAGCCTCCTAAACTGTGAGAAAATACATTTCTGTTTGTTAAAGCCACCCACTTGTAGTATTTCTGTTACAGCAGCACTAGATGCCTAAGACATCTCCCAAACGGGAAGACATGTGACGACGGGAATTTCCATGAAGACAGACTATCAAAATGCCGGGAAGTGTTGAAGGGGAAAGACATATACAGGAGCACGGCCATGGAGTCCAGGCACATAACACCATCAGGGTCAAAGTGACACACTTCGGGTCTGGCGATAAACCAACAGAAGGAAGGGCCTGCAGGAAGTGGTGAACTTTAGCCATCTTAGTCCATGGCCGTGTGGCAGCACTGCCTGGGGTTTTCCCTATAAAATACATACAAATGGACTTGGACGGCTGATGCTACTGAGGGAAGCCCTAAGTGAGAAATGGGAAAAGACCAGGTAATGGTTAATGGGAGGAGCTCTGGTGGCGCAGTGGTTAAGTGCTCAGCAGCTAACCGGAAAGTCGGTGGTTCAAACCCACCCACTGCTCTGTGGGAGAAAGAGGTGGCAGTCAGCTTCTATAAAGATTACAACCTTGGAAACCCTATGGGGCATTTCTACTTATAGGGTCGATATGAGTTGGAATTGACTAGATGGCAATGGGACTGGTTAATGGGAGACCCTGGGTGGTGCAAATGGTTAAGTGCTTGATTACTTGCCAGAAGGTTGGCAGTTTGAGCCCAGCCAAAGGTACTTCAGGAGATAGGCGATCTGCTTCCGAAAGGTCACAGCCTTGAAAACACTACACAGCACAGTTCTACTCTGACACACATGGAGCTGCTATCAGCCTGAATCGAATAGATGACAAATGATAACAACGGTTAATGACCCGTGTTCATTTGACAAAAGGGCTACTGGAGCAAAAACTAAATTCTGACTTACTTAACATCCATATTCCAAGTCTTCAAGGAAGTGTCAGAATCAAAGTGGTGGTCGATATGTGGAAGTGGCTACCTTTGGGGGAAAAAACTCACGCTAGCTCCTTGCTTCACACCCCACATGCCAGAATAAAGGCCAGCTAGACTAAATAATTATTATTTTTAAAATAAAACAATTTTAAAAGAAGAAAGAAAAATTAGAAAAATGTATAGGTGAACATTTGAATTATATTTTCATGTGAAAGTTTTATAAGCATAAAGGCAGCAGAAGTCACAAAGGAAAAGCTTGATCAATTTGACTATATTAAAAAAAATTGTGACTCAAATGAAATTATAAGACAAATAACAACTTTAGAACAACTATGAAAGATAAAGAATATTAATATATAAAGAGCTCTTATAAATAGATAATAAAACTTAAGTTAAAAAGAGCTAAATAATAAGAAGAGGCAATTCACAGAAGAAATAATTATGGCAATTAAGTATATAAATATTTTTCTCCATTCTATAAGATAAGAAAAATAAGCTAAACAATGTCCCCTTTCACTCATCAAATTAGCAAAATAAAAATGTTTTAAATGATAATACTGTACTCAAGTTGGGCTGATATTGTGTTAGATGGGACTGTTATACACTATAAATGAGAACATAAAATGTACAAGCTTTCTGGAAGGCAATTTGGGGACAGGTATAAAGGACTTTTAAAAAATCCATACCCTTTGAGGCAAGAGATGGTTAGCAATAGGGTACAGGTGATAGTGGGAAGTGGCTGTCCAGCCAGGGACTACATTCCCCGGTCCCCTTGCCGTAACTGTGGCACCATATCACTAGTTCTCATTAATGGAAAATGTTGTGGTTGGTGTGTGCCACTTCCAAGTCGACGTGCTTAAGAAGCACATGGGCCTCCTCTACCGTCTCTTTCCTCTTCTGTAGTGGCTTTTGAAGAAATGTGCTGAAGATGGTGGAGTAACAAGTTAGAAAGAGCCTGGATCTCTGAGTCACTGCATGGAAGGCCAACCACCAAACACCTGCATTAGACAGGAGGGTGAGTGAGAAAGAAACTTTCATTGGATTAAACCCTTGAGATTTGAGGGCTTATTTATTATAGAAGCTAGTGTTCCTTACTCCTCTGACTGAGAAATTGCACTTACAGGACTGTTTCCTAAAAAATAATCAGAGATACAAAGATTTATAGATCCTAAGAGCAATGAGCAAAACCCTAAATGCTTATGATCACAATGAGAGCTGCACAGGGCCCTGAAACCTAGGAGTGGGAAGTGGCGAGCAGAGGACAGAAAATAGATTGGGCAATCATACAGTAGTACAAATACTAATAGCTGTGATGGGAATAAGGAAGAACAGCAGTTGAGAAGAAAACTGATCAGCAAACCCTGTGTTTAGTGAGTGTATAAACTGAACCATCTGTAGAAACATTTCTGAAGAGGTTGGTGGATGGATCCTGGCATGGAAATACTTTGTTAATTGTGATCACAAGGTAATCAGTCTTTTTTTCTAAGAAATCCCTGGGCATATGATTAAATTACCAACGTCTCGTTTACCTTTTATTTCTAGATTTCTCCAGCTCAAGTCTCCTAGCGTTAGTGTTTCAATAACTCTGAAGTCTTTTCTTCTCTTCATAACTGAGCCTTCTCACCATTCTATCTGGTAATGATGGTACTTATGGTAGGGCCGGCACTACTGCTGGAAGCTGCGTTAAAAATATATTTGTATATTGCTCATACTTCCAAATTACTTTCATATGCATTGCCACTATTTTGCAAAATTGTAATCCCACCTCATACAACATCTTCTTGACTGGTAAACTCTCATATACACTGGAATAGACTTTCAAGATTATCATTTTGTTTTTGACATAGTGAGCTCCAATATGAGCAGGAAATTCAAAAAAAAAAAAAAAAAAACTGCCTCCACTCTACTACTATATTAGCCAGGATAGGCTAGGTTATGCTATAAAGTAACCCCAGAATCCCAGTGGGCACAAAAATGGTTTATTTCTCTCTTACGCTACATGTTCATTGTAGGTTGGCCAGAGGCTCTGCTCCACATAGTTACTCCGGGATCCACGGTGACAGAGGTTCCATCATTCTGTAGCAGCACTGTTGGTGAGAAGAGGCTTCCTCAACTGGGACAAAGAAAGAAAGAGTAAAGAATGGCACATGGGCATTTTCTGCCTCAGCCGGAAGTGACACGCATCATTTCGACTTTGATTTCATTGCTCGGAACTTGTTACGTGGCCCACCTAATATGTAGGAGTAAATACAGTGTTTAGTGAGCACCACTGTGTCTGCTGTAATTACTACTTCTTCTCTCATCCTGTCTACCATTTCCTCTCTGGAACTGCCTGTTTTCTACTTATCCTTGCATATGTATGATAATCTAGCTTTCTGGACTTGCGCTAGGACAGGACTAGTGAACATGTGCTGCAATTTCCTCCTCCCAAGCCCAGCAGACTTGCTCGTTGGCTGTGGCACTCTTTTCTGCTAAGCTCAGATGTAGCTTCGGAATCCTCAACACACAGGTGGCTGCCAATTTCTCAGCACCATCACTAGAGATGAAATTTATCTGCCATTCTCTGCCTAAGAAATTTCACTGACTTCTAGGACACAGAGCTGGCTTACTTGACTACCGTTTCGCTTCAGGAATAGACATGAGGACCAGCAGGCACTTGGTAATTTTTCTTATCATACTGTGTTTAGAAATACCTAATCCGAGGCCTCCAATGCTACCAGCATTTTGGGGCTCTGGTATTTTCCCTTCAATTTCTACCAGTTTAGTCAGGGTGAAACAATCAAAGGAAGCCTGACTTCCTTCACAGCTCACAGAGGCTACCACACATAGACTGAAAGAAAAGGAATCTCTGAGGTAAAAACAGAAACACAAATCCTTCTGATCCAGAACTTTGAAATGGATCAGCCCAGACTTCTCCAGAAGCTTTCACAGTTTCACAGGTCACTCCTTTAAACCAAGGAAAGGGATCTTCCTTTCCTACTCTGAATGACAAAAAACAAAGAGAATATCCTCCTTTACCAGAAAAAAGAAAAAAATTTATTTTAAAGAAAATATCCCGTAAGAGTTAAACTAGAAGCTCAGTAGGGAGAATCCAGAATGTTCTCCCACCCAACCATTAAAACTTTGCTCACCATTTTCTGTTTCTTGTAAGCTTTATCCTGACTCCCTGGTGTCTCTGGTAATAGACACGTTAGAAAATAGAGAAGTTGGGGCAGGCTGCTGGCTTCCTTGCATTTTGTTTTGTTTTGTTTTGTTTTCCCCTCTAAGCTGTTTCCCAAAACTTCTTGAAGTCCTCACGTTATATACAAAGTGAAGATTTGTTCTCCATACACCGATAGTCAAGAAGTCCCTACTGACAGAAGTTTTCACTACTGTTGCTGTTTGGAACTGGCTCAGCAGACGTAAACAGGGTCATTCGGGGCCAAAGAGGGTGGGTGTTTAGTTTTAAAGCTCTGGGGTTAAGAGTGAAGCATGTGACTCCAGCCCGGCCAGAAACAGAGAAGCCTTTGTGTGCAACAAGCAAGCGAGTGGCAGTCCTGAGGCTAAACACGGGGGGGAGCCGGAAAGAGAACGCCGACACAGGTTTCAAGAGTCTGATAGGTTACCGCTGGACAGAGATTAACTCTTTTTTTCAGGCTCCGAGGCTTCCACGGGGGAGCTTCTGTTTGTGGCTAACGGGGTAGAGCAAAGAACTTGAAAAGAATAAATAAAGCTTCCTTGGCTTGAAAACTGACCCACGCCACTTACTCCTGAAGCAACTATTGAGATGAGAGACAGGCTGAAGCAACTGGAAGCAAAGGGGAGTTTCTGATAGATCATCAGACAGAATTTTCTTGGAATCCTAATAGCTCAACACTGTGGGCTGTTTCTGTGCCTAATGCTCTCCCAACTCATTCCCTTCTCCTCCTGGATGGCTGAACTGAAGGAGAAGAGGACAGAGCAGCCTGGACCGCATCTCCCTGAAAGTCCCCTCCTCGGGAGCGGGGAAGGGTGGTGGTTGGCAGAGCAGTGCGAGAGGGAAGCTGGCAGGCTGCCGACTCAGCCCCTTCCCCTTGCTGGGTGCACCCTCAGCCACCAGCAGCCCATTTGTGGTATCATTCACAAGGTGCTCAGGAGCCACAGATTAGCCACCCTCCCCCCACCACCCACACTTGGTGAGCTTGGGTCCTGCTGACAACAACTCTCAGCAAGCAGGTGGCCCTCAGCCTGGCCCACCATCCTACATTGCTCAGAGCCTACCCCTGCCCCAATGCCAGTGTGCCCTTCCCCCAATCCCGCCTCAGCTCAGAAATTGCTGCTTTGGCCCTTACTGACGTGAGCAAGTCAAGTTTCCTAAAAGTCTGCGAAATTCAACTAACAGACTTTGACAGGAAGAAAGGAAATAGGCTCATTTTGCCCCTCAAAGCCTGGTCCCATGGAACTCCTCAAGGTGGAGTTCAGAAACCAATATGGCAGTGGATGGCATGCCTTGCTGAATATCCTAACACGGATGCTCATCATTCCTCCAATCATTATTTTTCACTCCTTCCTTCTACAAAGATTATTGAGTACTTTTCAGGTATCAAATTCTTTAGTGGATAGTAGGGATACAGTGGTAAAGGAGACAGACCAGTTCCCACCCACCAAAAGCCTTTAGTCCCTCTAGCTAAGCAAGAAGTCATTCACATAATAATGCCCACTGGTGATCAAGAAAATGGTGATAGTTCTACTGAGGAAATGGTGACTGCTAATGGTAAGAGGTGAAAGGGATATTTGCTGGTCCTGATGGTGGGAAATCCTGTCTTACAGGTGAATGAAACATCACTAGCTCCTCTCTGCATTTCAGGGGAAGATCACCAAAATTATGCATTTGGAATGGCAGTAAACAATGGAATATTGAAGTGATACCAAGCCCTGGTGCTCAGGCAAGAGGCCCACTGACCCCAGCCTTGATCTACTAGACTGGGGGGATGATGGATTTTTCTCTGTTTGCTGTTTAGAGAAGTACCCAGCCTGCTTGAGTATGAGCGTGTGTAGGGGTGCGCACACGCACGTGTGTATTCAGTACTTATGAAACTGGTGTTCAAAGGCACTTGGCAAATGTAATGGTGTGTTAGAAACGAGGTTGCCACCAGGCACTGAACCCTCTCCACTTCAAAGACAGAATCACTGGGCAGAATCCAGACTCACTCAGGTGAAAATAAGAGCCTTTTAACAGGGTTGCCCAGAGTTCCTGGGCCTTTTCCCCATGTCAATTCCTGGGTCTCCCATGGCCACAGGCCACATTTTCCTACAACTTCAACGTCTGCTTGCTTCACACCAGCTCATTCAGCACGAACCTCTGAGACACTTTGCTCAGAAGCCCCTTTCCAATTCTGAATTTATAGAAAGTCATCCCAGGCTGATTGCCTCCTTCAAGCCGGATAAGATAGAAGGGCTGCAGAGACATCTGTGACCCTAAATAACCCCGAATGGGCTGGGACCAGACTGTTATGACAGCTTCAGTCTTCAAGTGTGCTGATGGAGAAGAGTCTCTGAAATCAAGAATAGAGTACAGTAAACACAAGTACCTTCTGTGATTACACCATCCTCTTTCACGGTGCACACAGGGATGAAATTGAAATGTATAGGTGGTAGGAGTAACTTCTTGTAGAATGAGGAAGGTCAGGAGCAGATTGAGGAAAGAGTTTGCTTTGGAGTTTTTATAGTATTGTTGTTTTGCTTTTTCCTTTGCAATACAACTAGAGTCCTTAAACCCAGGGACCTAAGGACAAATTCATAGACTCAATAAATC
>NW_004444012.1:8387013-8420412 GCF_000243295.1 Trichechus manatus latirostris
TTTTTCCCCGTCTGTAGGTTCTCTTTTTACTCTTTTGGTGAAGTCTTTTGAAGAGCATAGGTGTTTGATTTTTAGAAGTCACCCGAAATCTTACACAAAAGTTCTCAAGTCTGCACATATTATGTGCCTTTTCCTTAGGAGAGGATCCATAGTTTTCTTCAACAGAATCTCAAGAGTTTAAGAACCAGCAAAGCAATTGCTGAATAAAATGCTGGGCAGGTAACAAATATGTAGTCTGGTCCTATACCACTTTACAGATGAGGACATCAAGGATCAGAGAGGCTAAGTCACTTACTTGCCCAAAATCATTCAACCAGGTAGTGAGTCAGCTTAAAATTCCATCTCCTTAACCCTAGTTGAGTGGGTTTCCACTGCTCCACGTCACCGGAA
Organism: Trichechus manatus latirostris; assembly: GCF_000243295.1. NCBI lineage: Eukaryota > Metazoa > Chordata > Mammalia > Sirenia > Trichechidae > Trichechus > Trichechus manatus. The sequence continues at coordinate 8,387,404 of NW_004444012.1, forward strand.
TTTCTTTTAGGGTTAGGGTGGTGCCTTGCTCATTGTAAACATGGCATGGGGGCAGCATCTGACCTCCCCTAACTTCACAAGGGGGAAGGACAATCAAGATCGACAGCCCAAGGCTGATTCGTATGAGGTGGCGGTCAGACATGCCTCCTCTCCCCACCATCTTTACCAATTCTGACACCAACCGTCCCTCCCACGGCACTCTCTACTTCTCTGCTGGTTTCAGTAATTCGCTGCAATGGCCACACAGAACTCACAGACAATACTCATGATTATGGCGTTTATTTAGGGTTCAGGAGCACTCAGGATACAGTTCTTCCATCAGGACAGCTTCTTTCCAGCCATGCTGCGGGCACGCCTCGCTCTGGCCCCCTCAGCCTCTGTCCAGTTCAGGCAAGTGTTACAAAGCTCTTTTAGCCCCTAGGCCTCTGACAATAAGTCCCCAGAGGCATCCCACTCCACTAGTGAGCCTTGGCCCAGCACTCAGCTTTCTCCCTACGTGGGCTGGGAAGCCCACAGCACCATCTCTCCTGCTGCCATTTCTCTGCCACCACTTCTTGTCGTCTTCAGAGTCACAGCTCTCTCTCTCTCAGTCCCCTGATTCCGGGAGCTTCTCAGCACAGGGATCTCAGGTCCAAAGAACATGCTTTGCTCTCGGGCCTTCTTACTTGGTGGTGGTGAGATCCTCTCCTGCTCTTTTAAGCCTAGCTGGATGGCAAAACTGACCAATCCCCTTGGTGGGCCACAACTACCATATTTGCACAGTCCCACCCAAGTGATTGGTTACAAGACCATGGCGAGAAAGGCCACACAAAAGCCATCCATCACACCACACTCATGATGAGGGGTCAGTGCTGTTGACTCATTCAGTGGACTTTCAGGGGCACTGTTGGTGTTATGTTAGTGACAAATCGCCCTGCAGGGTAGCAGTGGAGCCAGGGGACCTCTGAATGGCAGCAAAAGCAGCAGCCAGTGAAGACATTGCCTACTTCCACCCTCCCTTCAGGGCATGCCAATTCCAATTCTAACTCCACACTGAGCCTTCCCATTTAGAAGGATAGAAACTTCTCCCAGGAAGCAGGATTTTGAGGGCACAGGGGCTGAATTTAGTGGTCCAATGGAGTCTCATTTTACAGAGGGACTGGTTTCAAGACCTCTTGTAAGGCAAAACTCCCATGAAGTGAGAATTGCCCTTGAAAATGCCTTAGAACACTCACGAAGTACAACAACCAGTCATTTCTCAGTAAATCCAGACAGCCAGTTTTTCCTTCAGGTTGGAAGAGCATTCTGTTGCTTCCGTTGAGTAGCAGATGAAACTATTGACTCGCATTTAGGGCCGTACTGGACCAGAGAAACTTATCTTTAAGTGTGATGGGATGGTGGTCTGATGTGAGGCCAAACAGGGAAGGGCAGTCACATTTCTATATCATATTCACTCAATCCAGGCACATGGTCATCACATGAGCTTGGGGTTGGGGGGTGGGGGGGGCAGGAGATGCATTCTCTCACTGTATACCTCTCTCTTTCTTTTGCCTGAGCTTGTACCACTGACTTCATGTAAATTAAATGGGTGTTTCAGGAATCCAGTCTCACAATAGTAGCTTCTCATCAATGCTGCCACCTTGGGCTGCCACTCCTGAGTTCCTGACCCACCAAAACTGTAAGATAATAAATGTTTGTTGTTTTAAGCTGCTAGATTTTGGGATAATTTGTTACACAGACTAGATGAATAATACAAGGAGGCAGGCTAAGGAATGTGGACTTGATCTAGGAGGAAAGTTGTCCACGAGGGAGTGATGGGATTGGATCTGTCTTTCAGAAAGCTCCCCCGGCAAGCAGAGAAGAAGGTGCCGTGGAAGGGGCAAGGGTGGCGAAGAGACCAGTTAGGAGGCTCTGCACTTGTCCAGGTAAAAGGCCCACATAAGGACTGTGAGGCAGAGATAGAACACAGCTGCAAGAGACCTTTCTGAGAAAGAATGGTCGGAGCTTACTGACCAACTGCGTACAAATAATGACGACAGTACTCTTGTTATTAATATTCATAGCTAACATTTACTGAACACTTAATATGGTCCAAGCACTTTCTAAGCACCTTACACATATGAAAATATGTAATCCTCACAACAACATTATGAGGTAGCATGAAGAGCAATTGCAAATCTATTCCACGTCTCTGACACCAACAATATTGAAGGAATTCAACTCCAATTCAACTGCACATGCAGCACTTCTTCCTGACCCTAACCACCCGGAGCGACTGCCAAGTCTGCCCAAGACCTCAGATGCCAACCGCAAGCTTGGGATCCCCCACCACACTCTCACTTCTGACCCGCTGGCTACAAATTTGGGGGTTCCCTCTATACTCCTTCAGAATACCAGCCATAAACTCAGCCTCTTTCACTTCTGACCTGCTGGCTCCCACTACTCTCTCTGGTTCGATAACGCGCAAGGATGACTCACAGAACTAGGAAAGTACTATACTTACGATTATGGTTTTATTACACGTTACCAGATGCAGGCAAGTCAATTCCAGCTCATGGTGACCCTACGCGTGTCACAATAGAACTGTGCTCCATAGGATTTACGACGGCTGATTTTTCAGAACTAGATCACCAGGCCTTTCTTCTGAGGTGCCTCTGGGTGGACTTAAACCTCCAGACTTTCAGTTAGCAGCTGAGCTCATTAACTGTTTGCACCACCCAGAAACTCCACCCTTTCATTTTAGCAAAAGGGATACAAATGAAGAGACGCATAGGCTAAAGTCTGGGAGGATTCTCAACGCAGAGCTACCTTGTCTCAAAAAGGGACATTCTACCCTCCCACTGCATTAAAGTCTTTCACCAACCAGGAAGCCCATGGAGTTTCCATGTCCAGAGTCTTTATTAGGGCCCATTAGGCATGATTGATTGAATCATTCCCCCCTCCCGAGGTCAGCTGACAACACAGGGCAAGATCTTTCTGACCTCGCCAGCCCCACCCAAGAGGTACGTCATTAGCGTAAACCCTCAGATGTGGTCTGGAGGCCTCATCAAAGACATGTCAATCACTGAGGAAATCCCAAGGTTTCAGAGGTTCTCTCTCAGGAACCAAGGACAAAGACCAAATTCCTTGGGTAAAGTTAATTTTTTACCCCACAAGTAGGTATTATCTCATTTTATAAAGGAGAAACTGAAGCACCGAAAAGTTAGTGACCTGCCCAATGTCACGCAGCTGGTGAGCAGCAGAACCCCAGTTCAAACTTGGGCCACTGTGCCTTTAACTTCTCACGGTACTGCCTCTGGAGAGGTCAGAGAAAGGAAGCGGGGGGTCCTGGTGAGTTCTTGGGTTTCTAGCCTCAGCAGCTGAGTACAGGCCCTACCTAAAGTAGAAGCAGATGACGTGAAAGAAAAATATTACTATTCCCAATCACCTACTAATTCCCTGTGTTCCTTGTGTTGTTGTTAGATGCTGGTAGGTTGGTTCCAACTCATAGTGAAACAACAGAACGAAACACTGCCCGGTCCTGTACCTTCCTCAAAATCCTTTCTATGTTTGAGCCCATTGTGTCAATCCATTTCATTGAGGGTCTTCCTCTCTTTCGCTGACCCTTTACCAAGCATGATGGCCTTCTCTAGGAACGGGTCCCTCCTGATAACACGTATCTCGTGTGTGTTGTGTGCCATCAAGTTGATTCTGACTCATAGCGACCCTATAGGATGGAGTAGAACTGCCCCATAGGGTTTCCAAGAAGCAGCTGGTGGATTTGAACTGCTGACCTTTTAACCACTGTGCCACCAGGGCACCTCATGTACCTTATAGTTGCCGTCGAGTCGATTCTGATTCATAGTGACCCTATAGGACGGAGTAGAACTGCCCCATAGGGTTTCCAAGGAGCAGCTGGTGGATTTGAACTGCTGACCTTTTTGGTTAGCAGCCGAACTCTTAACCATACCTCCTAAGAGCTGCTTAATGGGCTCAACTACAACCAGCATGTGAAATGTAGAATAACATCCGGACGTGGCACTGGCCCCACTTCTACCAGACTCCAGTACAAATAAACCTCTCTGTCCAAATACGGAACGGCGAGAAGTGCCATGTTTCACAGAGAAGAGACAATTATTTGGCATTGAAAATAGACAAGTGTTGGCCTCTATGCAGATATGGCCAACAGTGTAGCAGTTTCCATATGAAATCACAGATGGGTGGCGAGAGCCCCCGTCAGACTGACTCAGCTATTTTTAAAAACCCAAATAGAAAACTATGTCCCCTTCCTGGGCCTCAGTTTACTCATTTTTAAAATGAGGAGGTTAGACTAGATGATTCAATGTAGCTTCAAGCGCCAACTCTCTGATTGTAGGAAACGGAGTCCAAGGCTGGTCCCTAGGGTGTGAAGACTTCTAAATCACAGAGGCCTGGCACAGGCAAGACCAGTTGGCCCTTTTGCTCACAACTTATGGCCGATAGGACCAGGAGTAGTTTTTCCCAAAGATTAGCTGAACCCTGTCAAGAGCTTTGAATGTCCCTTTGGAGTCAGACAAATCGTTAATCCACAAAGAAAGAAATGTAAGCCATGAAGCCCCCCTACAACTAACATGCCTCCTGAGATGCTACCTTGAGGAAAAGAAAGCGAAGCCCAGCTTGATTGCAGGGCAGGGTTATATGTGAGCCGGGCCGCCCTGGGACTTTTCCATCACTGTGGTGCCTCTACTGCTGTGTGCCAGCAGTGGTCACGTCTTTGCACCCATTTCCTTTAACCCTGCAAGGCAGGCCTAAAAAACCAGTTGCCATCAAGTTGACTCATCACGACCCCATGTGTATCATAGTAGAACTGTGCTCCATAGGGTTGACAATGGCTAATTTTTCAGAATTAGATTGCCAGGCTCTTCTTCCAAGGCACCTGAGTGTGTTAACCGTACGCACCACCCACCCAGGGACTCCCTGGCAGACACAGCTGTATGTGACACATGAATAACTGAAGGCTCAGGAAGTGACAGAAGCGGCCCAAAACCATTCAGCTGGTGGAGGCTGGAACCAAAGTTCAAATCCAGGTCTGTCTCCAAAGCCCATTGTCTTTCCACCCAAGGAAGCCCCTCTGCTTTGCTGCTTACGGTGTAGTCAGAATCACTCTTCTCAATTCCGAGAGGGGACAGGAAGTCCTGACAAAAGCCAGGGCCTCCAGGGTTGCTCCGGATGGCAGTTCAGAAACAACTTTGGAGTCTGACCAATCTTGCATTTCCACCACACTTTGAAAAGGACAGACCAGCTTTGCTTTAAATGGTTTTATTAACAACTGTACCAACTGATGAGGAAAAGCTACACACACATATGCATGTGAGGAACACAAAGTCAAATAGTCTGTACAGGTAACAACAACAGAAGTCCCCATACCCCTCCCTCTCTTTCCTTGTCCCTCTCCCAGAGGCCAAGGAGTCCAGAGACCCCAGGGCAACTAACCTGGGGATGAAGGAAATGCTACATTCTCACTGGGTCTCCCCCTGGACAGCACCTGTGGGTCCAGGGACGGGACAGGCTGCTGGACAGTGCTCACAGAGCAGGGACAGGCAGCCACCTGCGCAGCCGGGCTGTGAGGCCCAGGAGCCGGCAGCAGCCCCTGGCAAGCACCAGAACCTTCCGCCCGGGATGCTGGTGTATGTACGGATGAGCTCGCCTTGCTTTTGCTTTTCGTTTAAGACTCAAGTCCCCACCAGCAGTAAGTCTGCCCACTGCCCACAGTGTCCCCTGGAGGCTTCGCAGGCTGACAGGTTAACCCCTTCCTGAAACAGTCCAGCCAGAGTGGCCTCTCCCCCAGGGTCCCCGCCTACACACAGGGACCCTGCAGCTTCCTCCAGCCCTTGCAGCACTGATTGGCAGGAAGCCCCGTAGAGCGGCTGGCGGCACCACAAGTCTTCTTGCTTCTGCTGTTCTCTGCCCCTTCAAGTCCCCCAAAAAGAGACAGGCTCTCCTGTTAACCAGGACAGCCACAGTGGCTCCCCCACCCCCTTCCCGGGAGGCTTCCAGGTGATGACGAATCTCTTGGAGTCCCAACCAACCTCTCCCCGCCCCATGCCGAGGCCCGGAGCCCAGGACCGGTTGCGGGGGCGGGGCGGTGGCGTGCTTCTCTGGGCTAGACAGGTCAGCCTGGCCCCTCTGAACAGGCCTCCTGAGCTCTGGACACAGACCTACTCCCTGGGGGCTGGAGGTCACTCAGAGGTGATCTTTTTCTACCTCAGATTGAGCAAGAGAAGGCCGCCGCGGGGGTGGGGGGCAGCTCTCCAGCGGTCCAGACTTTGAAAGAGCAGAGGCCAGGCTAAGTCGTCCTCCAGCCTCGCTGGGGGAGTCAGATGTCTGGCGGGGGGCGGGTCCCTCCCCAGCTGTGTCTACTGGCTTCTAGAGACTTCTCCTCTGGGGTTCTGAATTAGAAGGGCTGTTCTGACCGTTGAGTATCAAGCTTCCCGCCCTCCAGGGCATTTCTCCATGAAGGAGGGGGGTTTTCAGTCTCTCCACCCCAGCAAGTCACAAAAGCCCCACAAGTATTTAGCTGGTTACAGGTCAGGACCCAGGTCAGACTCTCCCTCCTTCTAAACCTGATTCCCCACCCCCTAACGGGAGAGAGCCAGGCTGGGGGAAGAGGGGGGTGAGGGAGTGGGGGGGGGGCAGGGGCCCCAGCAGCGGGGCTGTCTCCTGAGGCTGAAGGTTCTGGCCAACTCACCAGGGAGGGGGAAAGGACCAGTGTAGATGATGAGGCCAATTAAAACAGCCAGCCAGAAGGAACCTCGCTCCCTCCTGGGGCTATTCTGCCAGCTCCCTCCTGGGATTTTTTTTTTTTTTTTTGGAGGGGGGAAGCGGGGGAGGGAGAGTAAAAGCTAGTGGGACACTTTTAAATTTTGCCCTGGCTTGACTAAGGATAGTGAGAGAGTTCCTGGCCTCACACTGGATGGACAATGCAGTCAGACCACCCTCCACCTGGCCCAGACTCAGCGTTCCATGGGCTTGTCAAACTTGGGGTTCAGTTCTCAGCGCAGGCCACAGGGCATCCAGCCTGGGCCTGCCCAGGTCTCTGAAGCTGACGGCTGTGCCTCAGTGCCAAGGCCTAGACCGTTTGATCTCACACACCTATGCATGTGTGTGGAAAGGTCAGGTGGAAAGTCTGCAAAGCAGGGTTCAAAGTGGCCAGCATGGGTAGTCCTGGTTTCCTGTGTGCACAGCCAAGCACACATCAGCAACCTGCTGGTCACAGCCTTGCTCCAGGAGAGGAGACACACACATCACAAAACGGTGTGGAGACAAGCAGGGAAGGTCGGGTGTCACAATGGTCAGCGTGTCCCAGAACCAGCCCTCCTGCCTGTTCCCTGGGCTCCTTCTCCTTGTGAGCAGGAACTCCCCTTTGTAGCAGACAGACCATGGTACGCACCCTGAGAATATAATTCTGGCCAAAAAGAGGTGACACCTCCAGGACATCCAAGCAGAACAAAACAAAGGCTTATACACAGTTTGATGTCCTCCTCAGAGCCACTGTGAGTCCATATGGCACCATCGTGCAAAACAGGAAAAGGCACCCCTTCCTCTGGGCAGAGAGAGCCTACATCGTGGCATGGAACTTAGCAGAGCACAGGTGGGACTTCAGCCTCCACTAGCTCCCTCTGCGTGTGCTGTTTCGAGCGAACAACTGCCCAACTGTACATCCGGATCAATGCCCCCTTCAACAGCATTGAAGACCTCCTCTCTGCAGAATCAGAGAAGCTTGGGCTTGTTCAGATTTGAGAGTCCCCTTTGGATTCCTCCTCCAATTTCCTTGGGTAGCCCCTGGGGCCTTCTCTGCCCAAGGAAGCCACCTTTCCTTAGGGCCTTGCTTCACCACCATTAGCACCAATGTTATCTTTCCTTAGAAATGCAAAAATTATAATTTAATTCCTAGATGTCTGGTTAACAGAAGCCCTGTGTCTTTTCAGATAGGTCTGCTATCAGACCTGCCAGACAGGCTGCGTTAAATTCTCTCCATTAGTGCCCCAGCAGGGAGAGAAAAGAAGACGTACAGAGGGAGCGGTGGTCCCGCTGAGTTCCAGAGCTCGCCTTCTGGCCTAGCGGGAAGCTGGAGGAAGACAGGAAATGTGTACCCAGCTTTGACGGTTCCACACTCTAATCATTGTCTGTTACTCTAAAAGACACATTTCAGCTGACAAAACCACTGTCCTGGCTTCTTCCTGTATCCTACTAGGTGTGAAAAAGGAATGGGGTAAGGAGGAGGAGGTACGTTGTTTCCAAGGAAACCAAGGCGTCTGGGTTCCTGTAGGGCTGACTTACTCACAGGTGGGACAGCTGCCACATTTCCCAGACTGCAAAAGCTGTCCCTTTATGCCCTCCAGGGGGGTGGAGTGCAGTTGGGTGGCTGGGTGTTTTGAAGAAGGAGCCGACAAAGGCACAAGCTGCTGGCTACAGTACGATGACTGGCTATTCGGAGCATCCGTGATTGACACCCAGCCGGTCCGAGGCAGCCAGAAGTGGCAGTGGCTCTGTACCTCAGGACCAATCCTGGGCCCTCCAAGCGAGACCAGGTCAGATTTGAGGCCTACCCAGAAGTCTGGTTCACTTAACAGCACGTTTGAGGAGTCCTTGGAGAAACCCAACCCTCCCTGAGGTCTGCTGGAGATGACAGGAGCTGGGCAAGAATCCCTGAGCCCTTGAAGTGGGCACTGGCTGGGCCAAATCAGAACCCAGACATGAAGCTGGCTGATCGGCCTAGTGAAGTTGCCATACTCAGCTGGAAAGTCCCTGGCTGAAGCCCTGGTGGGGGTAAAGCAATGTCACCGTTGAGATCACCGCCCCCATCCACGGTGGAAGACTGCTGGGTCTGGTGGAACTGGAAGGCTAACTGAGTCTCCTTTCTCTTCACTGAGTTCCTGGGGAAAAGCTACAGTGCACTCCCCAGAGGACAGCACTAACTAGTCATCTTTGACAACTGCTGATTGAAGAATCTACTTGTCAGAGTCTTTGGGAGGTCTCACCATCACAGACACATCAGCCTTTCCTTCAACAGTGTTTGACAAAGGCCGCCGTTCCTGGTCGAGGCCTTGAACAGGGAAAAGAAGGTCCCATTTGGGTATGTCTTATGTACACACAGAAAGAAATCTCAAAAATAAAAACACAAAACAACAAAAAACAACTTCACAAGACACAGTGCCAGTCCTCCCCGGTGTCCTTCCTGTTCCAGACCGTGCTCCTGGTGCTCCGTGTGAAGAGGGCAGCCCAGTCTCACCTAGGACCTGCCCCATTCCTGTTCTCTTCTCCGTTCACAGCCAGGTTGTATAGGAAGAGAAGGATCTGCCACCACGCGCGATTTCGGTTCTGCTGGTGCTGCAGGAAAACACGAAGGAAAAATCACCGTCACTCCCAAACACAGCTTTCCGGGACTCCTGATCATTTCCAATAAAAGTTCAATCTCCATTTCTCAGGGCCGGCACCTTAAGCCTACCAGTACGGCAGAGGGGCAGGGGGTGGAAGGAGGGAAGGGAGAAGTGGCAAGGAGGAGCAGAAAGAGAAGTTCTCCTAAAACAATCACCGTTTTAACATGAAAAAGAAAAGACCAGGCTCTTTATGGGCTGTGCACAAGGGGATTAAACTTTTCCCCTGCTTGCAGGATTTTCCAGAGTTTAGCCAAGTGCTGCTTTTAATCAGTTTGGCTCCTGAGCCCTCCAACCTCAGCTGCATGAACAACAAACTTTCTTCAGAAAGAAAGAGAAGACGTGCCCCCCTCTCTCCCCCAACTCCAAAGTAACACAGAGAACAAGGGGGAAAAGGAGGGGGGAGCCTCCATCTGCAAGTGATTTGACACTATGAAGGTCAAAGGGTTAATCTTCAATTTAAACCACACTGCTGAGGCAGCAAAAATCTGATTTCATCCAGTGCAAACACGCACACACACAGACACACAGACACACACACACACCCCTGCGCCCGCCCTCTCCCTTCCCAGCATCTCCAGCTCCCGGCTGCCCTTTTTATAGCCGCTCTTGACAGTAAGCCATAAATAATCCCTCTTGGAGTGCTCTCCTACTGACTGGAGCCAATTAAACGTTAAGCAAGAACATACTTGAAAACAAAACAAAAACAATGCACACTACGTTCCGGAGGTTATCCCAGGTCCTACTGTCACGCAGGGAAGCTGGGGGCAAAGTTCAAGGGTCAGTGACTCACAGGGCTGTGGCTGGTGCCCCGCGCACACAGGTACCATTTCTCAGGGGCCAGCAGAGGCCCAGAGGGGACTGAGGGGTGTTGGGAGGGGGAAGACTCTCCCGAGGCTGGAAGACGCGAGTCTTTGTTCTCTCTTTGTCTGTCAGGGCAGGAGGACTGGGTGGGGGCCCTCCCCACTGGTCCTCAGTAGATGGAGAATGGAAACCTAGTGGGCAGAAAAGAGCTATCACAGGCTAGACCTGGATTCCTTCAGTGGGCCGGTCAGCAAGAGAGTTTATGGGAGGTGTCTGGGCACAGCAGGGGCCCTCTCTTGGGCTGTCTTTAACACAGCACCAACCCCACCAGGCCACTCCCTGTCAGGTGGGAGGGCCAGAGAGTAGGTCAGCGGGGAACTGGAGAGAGCCCAGGCTTCCTGGACTCCCACAGCATCACCGTGACACCTGGCCACCCGCCTTCCTGACCTTTCCCCAGGCAACCATGCAGGCTGCTGGGTTCCGTCACTCTGCCTTAGGCCATGAAGAGACAGACAGAGGACAGGAGGGGAAAGAAGAGTCTCTCGAGGCTGACCTGAGGGCCCTGACAACCCAAGTGAACACAGAATGCCCCCCACCCCCACACTGTCCAGGGCAACAGCACTCTTCCTTCCCCTGCGGAAAAACCAAACTTGTTGCCGTGAAGTCGATCCCAGCTCATAGTGACCCTCTACGACAGAACTACCTCATAGGGTTTCCAAGAAGCGGCTGGTGGATTTGAACTGCCGACCTTTTGGTTAACTGGAAGACAACCTAGAAGTGTGGAGGCACCACTACTGCTAGGAGAAGGGAAGTCGGGTATGCCCCAGGAGGGTATGCCCCAGGAGGACGCCTGGCCTACTCTGACAACTGGGACTATGACAATGGAGACTGATGGCTTCCTTGTGTTTTGTAAACAAAGATGAGTAAAAAGAGGAAACACACCCGCCTTAACCAAAGCTGCTTAGAGGAAAGCGCTGTGAAAACGGATTCAGAAAACATTCAGCCCTGCAGCAGCTGGGTAGAGCCACCCCCTCCTCCTGCTCCCCACTCCCCGCAGCTGCTGCTCCGGACAGGTGCAAAGGTCGGACAGTGGAACAGAAGGAGAATCCAGGAAGACGCTGACCCCTGGAGAGACGGGTTGGCTGGAATTCCAAGCCTCCTCAGGTGCCTCTTTGAAAAGGCCAAGTAGCAAAACCATTAACAATCCTACAAGCGACAACACTGAGTGTGCCAGGCTCTGTTCTGGGTGTTCTGCATCCTTGCTTCTCGAAGTGTGTTCCATGAAGCTGCAGCCTCAGCATCATCGGGGACCTCGTTAGAAAATGCAGACCTACTGAATTAGAATGCGCATTTAACAAACTCCCCAGATGATTCTGAGGCACGTTACAATGTAAGAAGATCCCTGGGTGGCGCAAACGGTTAAGCGCTTGGCTACTCATCTAAAAGTTGGTGGTTCAAATCCACCCAGCGGCACAGTGAAAGGAAGGCCTGGCGATCTGCTTCTGTAAAGATTACAGGCAAGAAAACCCTATGGGGCAGTTCTACTCTGTAACTCATGGGGATGCCATATTGGAATCGACTCAACAGCAACGGGCTGGTCTTTGGGTTATAGCGTGAGAAGCACTCACTGCCCCGTATGCATAAACTCATTTGCTCCTCTCAGCAGCCCTATGAGGTAGGCATTTCTTATTAGCCACGTTTTATAGATGAGAAAACAAAGAGGTTAGGTAACTTGTCACATAGCCAGTAAGTGCAGGGCCTCGATATGAACCCAGACCACCTGGCTCTAGAGCAATGTCCTCACTTATCACCACCATGTTATAAGGGCCACCGTCCACCTTTCTCTGTAACTCTACACCCCCTTCACTACAGCAGTAGCAAATCACCTCAAAACATCCCAACAGAACATAGCTTAACTGGCATAACATAGTTTATAAAGAAAATGTTCTACATTCTACTTTGGTGAGTAGTGTTTGGGGTCTTAAAAGCTTGTGAGCAGCCATCTAAGATATTCCACTGGTCCCACCCCGTCTGGAGCAAGGGAGGATAAAGAAAACCAAAGACACAAGGGAAAGATCAGTCCAAAGGACTAAATGGACTCCAACTACCACAGCCTCCACCAGACTGAGTCCAGCACAACTAGACAGTGCCTGGCTACCACCACTGACTGTTCTGACAAGGATCACAATAGAGAGTTCCGGATAGAGCTGGAGAAAAATGTAGAACAAAATTCTAACTCACACACACACACAAAAAAAGACCAGACTTTCTGGTCTGACAGAGACTGGAGACACTCCAAGAGTATGGCCCCCGGACACCCTTTTAGCTCAGTAATGAAGTCATTCCTGAGGATCACCCTTCAGCCAAAGATTACACAGCCTCATAAAACAAGAGTAAAGGGGCACACCAGCCCAGGGGCAAGGACAAGAAGTCAGGAGGGGACAGGAAAGCTGGTAATAGGGAACCCAAGGTCGAGAAGGGAGAGTGTTGACATGTCGTGAGGTTGGCAACCAATGTCACAAAACAATACGTGTATTGTTTAATGAGAAACTAGTTTGCTCTGTAAACCTTCATCTAAAGTACAATAAAAAAAAAAGAAAGAAAATGAAAAGACAAAAAAATACATATATATATATCCCAGGAGTCAAGCAGATGTGGTTAGAGCACTGTCAGACGGGGAGGCAGTCCCACCGGCCAGCAGGACAAGACTCAAACATCGCTTTTCTGGACACCAGCCTCAAGCTGTAACACAGCCATTCTCAAGGTTGCACATTCCAGAACAGCTGCCTAGGGTGGCTGTGGGTGAGCAGCTGGACTCAGACTGAGATGTCCTTGAAGGAGCTCTGAGACTCAGGTTCTAATCTTGGTTCTGCCCTGAACTAGCATGTGACCTTAACAAACCCATTCTCCCTCTCAGGGCTGTTTCCTTAACTATAATATGATGGGGCTGGATCAGTTAATGCCATGAGAACCTTCTAGCTGTATTATGAATCTAATGTGAGCTTCAATCTCTACTGGCAGAAGGGGGCTTTCCCCACAACGGTGTGTGCCGCCATGGAAATTTCCAAACAGCAGAGTGTGTAGCAACAGGGAAAGGACTGGGAAACTCTAACCACATAGAGAAAGGGCAGGAAAGATCCAGACTCTTACAAAGAGGTAGCCGGAAGCCCCTGCTTCCACCTGTCCTGAGACCTGGGAATCTTCTATGTGAGGCAGACCTAGGTACAGGAGGTGGGGAACACAGACAGACCCTCAGGAAGGATCTGTGGTCCCTGCGTCTGCCTGGGAGAGTCCGTGGGCTCATGATCTGGCCAAGGAAGACACTCTGGACAGTGGGGAGATGACTGGACCAGGAATCAGAGGACCCGACTTTAGGCTGGGATCTCCCACCAGCCTGTCTCTAAGCCCTCACTATCCCTGTCAGTAAAACGAGGGTGTTGGATTAAGTGGTTTCCAAACCTGACCACGTCGACAGAGCCAACCGAGGTGCTGTTGAAAATGCAGTCCCTGGGCCCCACCAAGACCAACTGGGTCAGAACCTCCAGGCAAGGGGCCCAGGAACTTGTGTTTTGGACAAGCACCCTCGGTGACATTTTAAAAATCAGAGGTATCATTCATCGTACGTTTTAATCATCAAAGCAATTCATGTTAACTGTAGAAAAATTGGAAAATACAAGGAGTTACAGAGAAGACAATAAAATCAGTCATAATCCTATAGCCTAGAAGAAAACACTTAGGGATTTTGTGTTTCCTTCAGTTTCGTGTCACCAAAGTGAGGACTCACCCCGGTGGCCAAGCCAAATGTAAATCCTGCTCAGGTGATTCTGCGGCAGCCAGGCCACAGACAGGTATCTGGAAATCATGGAGGTGCTTTCCAAGCCTAAGGGTAGGTGATTTGGAGTTTGTCATCTGCAATTACCTGGTGTCGGGCCTGGGGGTGCCTGTGGTAACAGCCTTGAGACCAGCAAAGCCGGGCCTGGGAATCCACCTACCATCCCCTCAGCCCCTCCGTGGACCCAGCGAGATGCCACACATATTCCTCTCGGTCTTCTGCCACACGGCAGCCTCAAAAGGGCCCCCTCCCCCAAGGAAACCCAACTGTCTGGTACCAAGAGAATCAAAGAATGCTCTGATTACGAGGGCCAACAATAAATAAAATATTTTTCTAAAAATTCAACAAAAGAGCCCGGCCAAAAAGGAAAGAAAAAACGATTTGAAGGGAGGTCAGGGAGAGAAACAGTAAGGAGGAAGGAAATCAACATTCGCCACACAGGATGAAGCACACAAAGACACTCAAACGCCAGAGAACGTGGATCCTTCCAGAGACGCTGTAGGGGAAGGGGAGAAGGAAGGGGGAACCAGGAAAGAGTGTGTTTGGCCTCTGACGCCCAGGCTTGTGGCCCAGAACCCCGCACATAATCTGAGATCAATGAGTGCCAACCTCCAGTGCAAGGCCCAGCTCTTCCATACTCTGCTTGAGCTCCCCTCACAAAGTCTGGGAACCTGCAGAGAGTGAGGGTTCCCAGAATGCATAGTCAGAGTGCCCTCCTGGGTGGAGGGTGGAACGCTGGTGGGAGTTTAACCTTATACCAGAGCCCTCCAATCCACAACGTCTAGAGGATAAGGTCAGAGTCCCTGGGTGGTACAGTTAACATGCTCGGCTGCTAACTGAAAGGTTGGAGGTTCAAGTCCACTCAGAGGCACCTTAGAAGAAAGACCGAGCGATCTACTTCTGAAAAATCAGCCACTGAAAACCCTTTGGAGTGCAGTTCTACTCTGACACACAAGAGTGGACTCGACAGCAACTGGTTAGAGGGTAGGGTCAAGGCATGGAGGGAAAGAACAGAAGTGAAGGCTCCCAGGGAAGGGGTCCTACCATGGTGGATAAAAGCATTCTCTTCTGTCAAGAGAGCACAACCAGGCATTAGAGACCTATGGCTGGTTCTCCTCTGAGGCAGCCTCACGTTCTTGCCGTTATCAGGGGATGAAGACAGTCAGCCCTACTGGGTGCAAAGCACTGTCACTGAACACATGCCCATTCATCCTATACATCAGGGAACACATGTGGAGCACACTAGGTATTAGTGCACACCGCACTGACTACATAAAAGTCAGCCTTGCAAGATAACCCACTTGTCTGAGGCCAGGAACAACTCATGTCTGGCCAGGTCTAAAGATTTACTTTATGTGATAGCATCAGCCTCTTGCCTGGGGAGAGGCCCAACTAGTAAAATGCTCTTTTTTTTTTTTTTAAGAGCGGGCTGTGCTGTCTGACAAGGTTGGATTACACAAATCAAATTCTGTTTCATTCCCCCCACCGTGGCCTCCGCCCTGAGCACAAAGAGTGTCCCCTGCCCTCGCTGGATAAGAATCTCCCTCTACCTCTCCCCGTGAATCCAGTTCACACCCTCTGGGGCTTTGCCTGTCGCCAGCGTTCCAGATGCTCCAGGAAGAGCTAATTTATCCCAAAGAATCAGAGAGCAAAGCAAAGCAATGCTGTGGCCAGCTTTAAAAGGATCTAACATACGACATGCAAACCTACCAAACACGTAACATGTTATAACATCTCAGGCTTAGAACACACAGCCCTCCATGCTTTACAAACCACTGTCCTGTCTTCTCATCTGATCCTCACAAAGACCCGGGACCTAGGGAGGGCAGGTATGATCAATCCCATTTTACAGATGGAGAAGCAAAGGCTCAGAAAAGTTATCCCGAGCGAGTTAGATGGGGGCGTTTACTCGGACCTCTAACTTCTGACTCCAGAGCTACATTCATTCACTAAAATATTAGTGTGTTTATTCGCATTATGAAAATAGTATTCGCTTTTCAAAGAGAATCACCATGGAGATGCTCCCCTCATATGTTTAAAGACACTGTTTCCAGATCATTAGCTATTTAGTAAGGATGCTGTGGACCAGAAAAAATAAAGCTTTTCAGAGTCAGACCTAACTGAAGAGCAAACAGAAATAAAGATAAAAGTTAGAACTTCAGACCGCGTTCTGAAACCACGCTCAATTTCTTCAAAATGTAGAACAGTATATACCTTACTTTATAAGGAGAGACACTCCATAAAGTGAAGCTTCCTACCTCTCCCCTTTCCCCTTTCACACTCTAAACCTACCCAGGCCAAGGCTGAAGGACAGAGCCTTGCCACCAAGAGTAAGAACACTCGCGAGAAGAGAGACTTGAGGAAAATTCCACTTGAGAGACGTTGGGATGGTGTTTTTGCTCAATTCAGCAAGCTTTTATCAAGCACCCAACTGAGTTATGAGGGACACAAAGGTGATTAAGAGGTAAACCTTATTCTCAATTATTTCACAGTCTAATGGGAGAAAAGTAGTAACACAGAACTAAGTTGTCATACAGGGCAGAGTGGGGTCGGGCAGCGAGTGGGGGCTCTAGGGTGTCCCAGCTTTCTGGGAGGTGCTTACTGATAAGCAGGTATGGGGTGGGAGAAGACCATGGTTTCAGAATCAGTCAGATCTGTGGTTCCAGGCTCAGCCACTTACAGTGTCACTTGGGCATGTTATCCTACTTCTACGAGCCTCAGCTTCCTATAAAACTAGGATCACGGGGCCTAGAAGCACAGGGTCGCTGTGATGATTGAATGACGAAAATACACACAAACGCTGGGCCCTGTGGCGGCACCCAGGCTTCCCTCCCTAGGACAGGCAACACCCACGACCCATCTCACTTTGTTGAGCACTTCCGTCAACACATTCTGCTCACAGGGGCCACCCCAGAGCACCACCTTCCCAGCAGATGTACAATGTCCTGGGGAAATCCCTGACTTCCCGCCCTGAGATGGGTCACGGCAGCCGGGGCAGCCGGGCTCAGAACTCCAGGTCGCCAAGCTGGGTGAGGGATCCTGAAACCCACAGGGTGGCCTGTTGGGCCCAGTGGGCTTACTTCCTAAGACTGCCTCTGACCCAGCCACCAGAGCAATGGGCAACATGGCAAAGCGAAAAAGGAAAAAAATACTCCTTGCCAAGAACTTCCACAGCCCAGCCAGCAGTGCTAACAGGACACTGAAGCCACTGACCCCCATCACCATGGCAACCACAATCACTTCTTCAGGGAAGAAAAGGCGACCCTGGGCCAGGCAACTCTCAGTCGAAGACAGCAGGGTTCCCTCCAACACAACCGAGGCCATTGGCTCCAGTCTTGGGGGCTTTGGGGATGGGGATACAGGGCTGCTCTGTCCCACCCGGTGCCCTAAGCCTGGCTCAACACCAGCTTTCCATTACCTCCAAGGACTCCTGAGGCCCTACCCAGTTTCCCCAGGGACTGCTCTGTGTTTCAGTTTTCCTCAGTCCGAGAACAGCTCCATCAAACACACGGGCACCTTCTTCAGGACTCCAGAAGGAACAGTGGTATGTGCCCTGGTCAAGGGTGAGGGAGGGAGAGGGGGTCTACACAGCCGAGGAAAAGGAACCCCAAGGGTCTGACCCCCAACCTGACGTCTTTGCAGCTGGCTGCTGCTGTCCTGCCTGGGGTCAGTTTCCTGAACAGGACAAAGCAAGCTGGGCAAGGAAGAAAGTTGGAACCTTCCCCCTCAACACACAGACTAACTGTTCTTGCTCTGGTCTTGGCGGCCAGATGTGGATCAAAAGGCAAACCAAACACTCTTCTTTATCCTTCTCGGTGCCTCCCCTGAGCCCCTCTCCTCTTCTCCAGCTCCCCCACCCACCCCCCACCCCGAAAAACAAAAGCAAAGGCCAAGCCCCACCCCCACGGCCTGCCTTGGTCGGGAAGGAATGGACTGTGCAGAACTACATGGCCCTTCTCTGGAAGAGAGAGCAGTCAGGTGCAGAGTGTGTGGGGAACTCAGCCTCCAGTCAGCCACGCTGATGACTCAGAAGCTAAATATAGCGAGTGATATAAACAGAGCCAGCCACAGAGCAAACACAGGGCCCCGAGCCCTGGCACAGGCGCTCACGCACACCCTCATCTGTCCCCTGGCACTGTCCTAGGTGAACCTACTGCTCCCAGAACAGAGGCTGGCTCCTCAGGGGCCCTTCTCACTCCAGGGCCAATCTCTGGGACCTCTACCCAGGGCTGCTGCCATTTAAAGCCACCATCAGAGCTTCAGAAAACACTCACCAACAAGGAGAGCATCCCAAAGGGTCAGGAAGCAGTCAGGGGCTGCTGGGCTGCTAGCGAAGTTGCTAGTTAATAAGCCGTGCCAACAACAATTTGAGCATAGCTTCCAAAAGGGCTCCCCACGAACTACAAAGCCAGGTCCAAGTGAAATCCTTTCTAACACACTTCCCCAAGTGTTAAACTGTCCATCTCTTAGCAGTGACATGTATTACAATGTGCGAAGTGCTCTCACATCAGCTCTGCAAGGTCAGGATTAGAGACCGAGGCTTGGGGAGGTTGAATGATTTGCCCATGAACACAGAGCTTGTAAGTGGCAGAGCTGGGATTGGAACCCAGCTTGGCCTCCAAGTCCAGGACCCTTTCTGCAATATTACAACTAAAGATGGTTTAAACTGAGTGGCTGACGTTTTTCTCAGATTGCATTTTCTAAAAATTCTTATTACTAGTCAGGGAATTTCCAAATCTGACTGTCCTGAACGGGGCCACTCCTTGTCCAAGTGAAAAAGCAATTTCCAACGTGAAGAATTTCAACCCTCCTGTAGCTTTACCACTCAGCGGTCTATGATAGCTGCTTTTCTTTTTTTCAATTATTTTTTATTATTATTGTTTTTTATTATACTTAGATGAAGCTTTACAGGACAAACTAACTTCTCCTTAAACAGTTAGTACATATATTGTTTTCTGACACTGGTTAACAAACCCATGACATGTCAGTGCTCTCCCTTCTCGACCCTGGGTTCCCTGTTACCAGCATTCCTGTCCCCTCCCGCCGTCTAGTCCTTGCCCCTGAGCTGGTGTGCCCCATTAGTCTCGTTTTGTGTTATGGGGCTGTCTAATCTTTGGCTGAAGGGTGAACCTCGGGAGTGACTTCATTACTGAGCTAAAAGGGTGTCCGGAGGCCACACTCTCAGGGTTTCTCCAGTCCCTGTCAGGCCAGTAAGTCGGTCTTTTCTTGAGTTAGAAGGTTGTTTTACATTTTTCTCCAGCTCTGTCCGGGACCCTCTATTGTGATCCCTGTCAGATGATGGCAGCTGTTTTGAGAATCCCTGGCTTCTTAAGAGTTGCCGAGAAATACTCCCATGCATTTTATGATGATGTCGTTGGGACGGGAGACTTTCCTACGGAGAGAGGCACCAGCCGCCGCCCGTGTGCCCCTTCGCAGGCCCATGCAGGAGGAGACCATGGCAGGGGAAAGAAGTTAGAAAACAGACATTCTGGCCAGAGCAGCCCGGGCGCATAGCTAGGACGTGAATGTGCACCCTCTCCTTCCGTGCAGAAGCTGGATGGATGCCTGAACACCAGGGCACCACCCTCACAGAGCCCAGGTCAAGGACAGGTCCCAGTCAGCAGACCACTGGGCTCACCTGCTGCTCAGCCCTCAGAGGAACAGAGCGAAACCTCCCACTTCAGACCCAGCCAAAGGAAGAGCGGGCTGTGCAACGCGGTTGGAAAACGTGTTTACTTCCACTCACTCTGCCTCCAACTCTTGCTGCTTTGGAGACCCAAGGGGCCGCCAGGGTACCCCTCACTGACTCTGATCTTCTGCCTCGTTTCTTGACTATCAGCCCGGAGGAGCCACCCTGATCACTCGGGCAACTAGGCTAGACCTCTACCCAGCAAGGCTCGGAGGGAAATGTGCTGAGAGGCACGTGTGGCCTGCATAAACTGACCCCCGGGGGATCTGGGACCTACTGCATCTGGGGTCACGCTGATAGACTCAATCTGCCGTAATGCCATTCTATAACACCACCGCCTCGTCACGCCCTCCGCACCTCTAGTCACATCTGCTAGGGAGGCTTTGCACAAAAAAAGAATAACTGAGGTGTGTGACCAGGGACAAAAAGCAAGAGCTCGCACTTCCTACAGGACTTCCAGACCAATGGCCACTGTCTGGTCCCAGGACACTGGCCCAGATCTGAGGAGAAAGAAGATGAGCAGGCCTCCTCACTGTTCTTATTGCTTCTTGGGTTGTCCCTCTCAGCTGTCTAAAGTCAGCCTAACCTGATGGGGAATGGCCCTCATTCCCTGAGGAGAAACGAATGAAAAAGGAGCTGTCATGCAGCCGAGGCCCACAGCTGACCAGCTTGGACAGAGGTTCCCCTGGACCCAGCAGGTGGACTGGAGCTCAGGAGAGGCATCTCTCCTCAGGGATCAGCTTGGCAGCTGAGTGGGAAACGAATTGTGACCAGAACAAATGTGAGGGCTGATCAGAATTATACACAGACAGAAGGAAAATCTACCATGTGCCTGGAGTTCCTGGGCACTCGGCTGCTAACCAAAAGGCTGGCAGTTCAAGTCCACCCAGAGGTGCCTTGGAAGAAAGGCCTGGTAATCTACTTCTGAACAGGTCTACCTAACATACATGGGGTCACCATGAGTCAGAATCAACTTGATGGCAACTGGTTTACTGTGTGCCTGGAACTTTCGTTAGGTATTCTCCCACTCAATCTTCACCATAAAAGTCTGTGGTATAAGCTCCAATTTACAGAAGAGGAAATAGGCTTGGTGAAGCCAAGTGACTTCTCGATAGCTAGTAGGTGGTAGGGAGCCCTGGCGGTGAAGTGGGTAAGAGTCTGGCTGCTCACCAAAAGGCCGGCAGTCTGAATCCACCAGCCACTCCTTGGAAACCCTATGGGGCGGTTCTACTCTGTCCTACAGGGTTGCAATGAGTCAGAATCGATTCAACGGCAACAGGTTTGGTCTTATGGAGTAGGTAGCAGAGCTGGTAACGAAACCTAGGTCTTTTGTGTTTGCATCAAAAGCCTAGACTTAATCCTAAATCACTTCCTTTCCAGTGCCTCAGTGTCCCTACCTACAAGGATGAAGGAAGGAGATAGGGAAAGAAGATAAAGGATAAGCAAGGATGTAGGAGTGACAGCAGTACTTTCTAGATGGGAAATATCAAACCACAATGTATGTAAGGGTCAAATTCAGAAAATGACTCACTTTTGAAAACTGGATGCTAAAGGCCCTGGAAGGAGGGCCAGTGCTCCATTTACTTGTAGCTGTCACCTAGCCCTTCTCCGGCAGTGTGTGCTCCTGGTGAACGTCTGTGAGCAGTCAGTGGGCAGGAGAGTTCAAAGCAAGCGGACTCTGGGGAGAATTCTCAAGGAGAAGACAAAAAGTGGGGCCTAGCTCTTGGTAATGGAAACTTTGGAAACACCAGCCCTTTGGGCTAGAAGGGTCCTGCTGGCCAGCCTACTGCAGGGTGGGAGAAGCAGGCAGATGGCAGGAGGGTGGGAGGCACATGGAGCTCGGGCGCCAGTGTGGGGTGAGAGGCAGGGAAGGGGAGGGTCTCATGCAGCTGACCTCCAGCTCTGCCTGCTCTGCCGCCTTTTTTCCCCACTTGGGATGGCTCTGGCTGGGAGGACAGCACCCCCTTTAGAACTGGACAGCACAACTACTGGGTTGACCCTGTGTCCTCAAAGAGCAATCCCGAACTGGGGAAATGGTGCTGAACAGCAAAGAGCGGGTTTAGGCCTCTCCGTCCTGTTCAGGACTGAGTTGGGAAGAAAGACCCTTGGACTGGGTTCTAATCCTGAGCCAGGGCACAGCTGGGCAAGGGAGGTCCCCCAGCCTGCTCCCAAGCCTACAGGGGTTCCCCAAAGGATGAGGGACTCTTCTGGGAAAGAAATGTTGAGAGAGATCAGATCCACTGCAAACAAAGAAAGCTGCCTTCCAGGCAGCTGAGATGAACCTAGAAGACCCACCACCCCCGCGTCCTCCTATCAGCTCTGAGCTAGGCTCAGACACAGGCCTGAATAACTAGGGTGGAGTGAATGAGCAGGAAGAAAGCCAAGAGGATGAAACCAAGAATCAGAGTGAGTCCACACATGGGCTGAAGGGGAAACTCTAAGCCAAGTTTCCACATAACACTCAAAGGAGGTAAGAGGGACGGGAGCTCTGGGCCAGAGGAGGCCAGGCTGCCTTTTTATCCAAGCAGAGGACTGCCCTCCCTTCCTGATCACTAAGTCACCAGGGAGAGCCTACCAAGACCAGGACTAGCCCTACTTCTTTCTTAAATACCTCCCACAGAACTCCTTGCCAGAGAGCACTAACCACTTTGAACCCCTCACAGCCTGTGCTCAGGAAATCCAAAGTCATTTCCCTCCCTCACCCCGCCACCCCGTTGCTAGCAATGGTTTGGCCCTTGTTGCTGTTATTGATGTTAGCTGTCACTGAGTTGGCCCCCAACTCATGGTGACCCTGTGTACAATGTTAGGAAATGCTGCCCAGTCCTGCATCATCCTCACCCGTGGCTGCAGACTGGACTGTTGTGAGCCATAGGGTTTTCACTGACTGAATTTTGGAACTACATCACCAGGCCTTTCTTCCTAGTCTGTCTTAGTCTGGAAGCTCCGCTGAAACCTGTTCAGCATCACTGTTTAACACTCAGGCCTCCACTGACTGGCTAGTGGTGGTTGCACATGAGGTGCACTGGTCAGGAATCGAACCCAGGTCTCCTGCATGGAAGGTGAGAATTCTACCACTGAACCACCACGGCCCCCGTAACTCCTGCAATCACCTTAAGTTACTTATCTAACCTCAGGGTCTGCCCAGTCATGGGAGGTTATTTATTCCCTTGATTTCCTGACAGACAGACAGGCACAGACAACCCACTGGGCGAGGGACACCAGTCTTACAGCTAGGGAATATAGTCACTTCTAGGTGGCATGCCTTTGCTTCAGCAGTGGCTGTCCTAGCCGGGATCCAGCTTCCGGCTCCTCTCCCTGCCTTGGCAGCCATCCCGAAAGCCGGCCCAGAAAGGAAGTGTTAAGTGCCTGGGAGCCCAGCGACACAGCCACGGAGCCAGGGAGCCTCCAGCCTGTGGCACGGAAGGCTCCTCCAGCACAAGCCTGCCAGCCGCCACTTTTGTTGATGGACTCTGCCACATGCTTGGCTGACATGCGATGCTCCGCCCTGGCGGGGCTGGTGCCAGGCTGCTGGCCAAGCACCCGGCCAAGTGCCCGGCCGCCCGCCTGCTGGTCTGGAGACACTATCTGAGGTACACTCTCCAGAGTCCCAGGCCCCAGTTCCCAGACAGAGACAGTAAGGAGCGGCCTCCCCAGCTGGAAAGTGTCAGGTTACAACTGGTTCCACCACTTTCCCCCACTCAGGCCCCATCCCTTCACCCGGCTACCCACTCCCCACTGCACCTCAGCCAGGCACCCCCCACCATCCAGTCTCACCGCAGCATCCTGAAAATCTTCCCCTCAGGTCTGTGAGGGACAATCCCCTGGCTTTGTGAAGAGAGAGTCTGTCAATCCAGTATGTATGTAGAAAGTCACCCATTCCCAGCAAGCAATCACAGCCTCTCCCACCATCTCACTCTTCAGGTGCCTGAGCTGAGAATGGGCAGATAACCAACTTGGAGCTCAGAGAGGAAGGCAAAAGTGCTTCTCCAGTCGGGCCCATCCAGTCCCTGGGAATCCCAATAGCAAAGGGCAAAACTCTGGGACCCTATTCTTGAGGCCTGGCAGAGACAGAGCTGCTGACAGAGGACTGAGGCACACCCGACCCCCAGGCCCCAGGCCTACCCGCTGCATATGAAGCCGGTGGAACTGGTCTGCGATGCACTGAAGCTTTCGGGCAACCTGTACCTCTGCTCGATGCTGCCACTGCCCTTCGGGGGGCTGCTCCCCAAGGGGCAAGCCTGCAGGAAAACTGGCAGGGAGAGGGAGCCGGTAGCCAGCATTGCCTGCAAAAGACAGAGGGCCCATATCTCAGCATTCTCCATAACGGCCCCATCTTCCTCCCCGTGGTCCACACTCCGGGCTGACAGTCAGGGCTGAACTCAACCCTGGTGTGGGAAGGAAGCCGAACCCAGCCTGCTTCATCAGGGTGCACTGCCAAGCTTAGACAGCCTGACTTGCCTGCGCCCCAAGTGTTTAAACTTTAATGCTAGGAGGGGAGAAGAGCAGGATCCCAGTCTACCCGTCAGTGCCACAGTAAAGGCCAGGGCAGTAATACGTGTGGGTGAACTCGCCAACCTTCTGCCTTTACTCAGCAGGCTACACTTGACCACAGGATATTGTTCCTGTAGTAGCAAGCTAAGGCTCTCCTCTAGAAAAGCCCTGGAAGCAGCTTTCTAGAGCTTCTGCGTTGAGCAAAGCAAAGGTCAAAGAAAGAGAAGACCAAAAAGCATCTTCACTTTTTCAGTGCAGCAGAAGTAGGCTGGTCCCAGCTCCTGAAGCTCTGGCCAGCAGCGCAAAAACGAGGGAGAGAAAAATCCTCAGACCCACCGAACAGCCAGGTTCCTCTGGAGACATCCGAGGCGAGGCCTCTCGACCAGCGAGCGTCTCCACACTTACCGAGCATGGGCATGAGAGCCGCCACTAGAGGCGCCCGCCCACCAGCCTCCTCCGTCCTGGTCTCTGTGTCTTATCCAGCTTCTCAGACTCCACCAGAATCAGTTGGCCAGAACTGCCCTACAGGGCAGCGCCCTCTGGGAATAACTGCAGTGTCTCCTCACTGAGCCATCAGACACAAGCAAGATAGCCTCTGAACCCTTCCCCTCCCTCCAAACGCTACTGTATTAAATGAAGAAAACAGACTGAGTGTCTAGCCCTGCCCTTTTGCCAAAGGAGGGCATATGTCTCATAAAACAAGCTATTTAAGCCCACAAATGAAGGGGTCTTGTCTGATTTAGCCTTGGAAAGGGCCCCTCTGCTGGCACAGAGCCCAGGCAGGCCTGACCTCTTTCTCTAGTTCCCCTTCCAAGCACAGAAAGTCCCAAATGACAATTGGGGGCCACCTTCTGCCTTGAGGAACCTTGCTTCTCAGAAGGGGCTGGGTTTTTCCCTTCAATGTCAACACAGTCACAGAATCCCCAGCCTTCCCTGGGGCAACATCAACCACGGTGGATGGCACATCACCACCAGTACATCAAAGCCTGGGCCACTCACGGGGGCACAGGATGGACACGCTGAGGCCCAGGACCCTCTCTCCTGCCCAAGAAAACACCCTCCAGGAAGGGACCAAAGAATAGAAAGAAGGGCAGGGCAGTTTGTCATCTCGGGGCCTGAGGAGACTGGTGAGCAGCAATACCAAGCAGAGAGGCAGGAGGCAAGAGGCAGGGATGAACTGCCCCCACTGCTCAAACTGGGGAAGGAAATAATACCAAAGGGCAGGTTTGGGGAGGGGAAGTCCCCTCTTTCCCCCAACCTCTGTGGGAGGAGTTCTGGGACTAACAGCACTCACCATAAAAGAGTCGCTGGGGCTCCTCGGTCACCCCACAAGGCAGCATGACACCCTGGCTTGGGGAGGCTGGGCTAAGGGTCTGGGTGCCCTTATCTTCCTGGCTGGTGGGTCGAAGCCCAGGGCCACAGCAGTGGGTGAAAGGGAAGAGCTGAAGCCGGCTGAGGGGGCAGTCCAGCTGGCTCTGGGCAAACAGGTCGGGAGAGAGCAAAGCCCCAGGCTGGGTCCCGGGTTCCACATCCTCCAGTTGGAACACATCATCCTCCAGCTCCTCCACACACTGAGGCGGCTCCATCTCCCCTGTCAGTGAGCAACGCAGGCATCTGGGATGCTGCCCCACCAGGCCATACCTGGAAGGACTCCCCCCTTTCCCCTCCCTGCCTTCTTCCTTGCTTCCCACTCTGCTTTGAGGGAGCTGGGCCAGGTACTGCTGACACACCCACCACCGGGGTGACACCCACCCCCAAACTGTAGACTGCCTCATGTTCAGGAACTCCCCACACCCCTTCCCTGGGCCACCTAGAGCCACCCACCCCTTGGCCTCTTCTTCTGATCCAGGCTGGTAACAAAGTTGGACTCTGAGTGTTGGGAGCAATAGCAGGGGTAGGGTCAGCTGCTACCGGCACACAGGGTACCCGTGGAAAGGTAACCAGGGCTAGCCTCTGTGAGCTGCTGAGGCAGTGCAGAAGGGTGCTGTGACCTTTCTGACTGCCTGTCCATACAGTGCGCACAACACACACACACACAGAGACACACACACACAATCACCGTCCTGAGGAGTAACCACCAAACTCTCAGCTGAGTCTGAGCTGAGCTCCAGGCTCAGCAGCAATAACAAAAGCCAGCACTCCTTCTGAGCCAGGTTCCCTCCAAACCTGCTAAGCCCCGCCCTGCTGCCCATCTAGTCTCCACCCCCAGCTTGCTCAACGCAACAAACAGGCTCAGCCTGTGGTTAGAGCTTGTCCTGGGAGAGGGAAGGGAGAAAGGCCCACCAAGTCAGTCCCTGCAGCTCTCCTGGAGGCCAGCAGAGCTGTCTGTCCACCACTGCTGGCCTAGAGGGCAGGTCCAATATCCGGCAAGGTGTCCAGCCACCCCCAGCCCAATCTACTCACTAGCCTCCATGACTTCAGATCCCTGTCCCCACAGCCTAGCATTCTTGGTGGCGCTGAACCTCAGATTGGTACAACCTGCCTCATAGAAGGAAGTGAAATTCAGCCCTGTCTTCGTGACCTCACTTGCTGTCTGTACTATTCAAGTTGTTGATATGAGTTATTTGGTGGTAAAGAAGTTCCTCTTGCTCCACCTGATGGCTCCTGGAAGTCTGAGCTTGGAGCCAACCAGTATCTTATGCTCCCAACCCAGCCCCCTGCATGCACGCACACACACACACACGCACACACACACACACACGCACACACGCGCACACACACACACACACCCCAGGAACCCCTTTGGGCCCCTGGAGCCAGAAGCATCAACCACCTCTGTGGTTAAGGATATAGAGAGACAGCTTGTCATTGTCAGACTCAATCAGAGATCTCTGGGGATTCTGTCCCCCAGTCTCCTGCCTTTGAAGAACAATTCAAATGGTTTGGGGGTTGGTGAAGGACCTGAAGGAACCTCAGTGTAATTGAGAAATCCTGTTCACCCAAATGCAGGCTCTCTCTGGGGTACTTGCCTCAGGCCTCCCTCCCTGAGCTACCTATGGTCCTGTCTCCGCCCTCCTCCCTGGAGAGTGAGATGCCCACCAGGATGGCAAAGCAGGCACACAGTGTTCTTAGGACAGTGCTTCCCAAAGGAGCGGCCACTCCAGCTTATGGGCACCAGGAAACAGTTTCCCGCTGAATGGACCAAGTGCTGTCCTGCCTGTCACCCGGCAGGGGATTCCCTCCTGCCCTTCCACCTCCTCCCCACAGGCTGGCAAACCCAGAGTGACGACCGCAACCTAAGAGAGGGCCCTTCAAAGGCCAATCACAAGCAGGAGTCACTGGTTTTCCCTGTGAAGCCTGTCACCTACCTCTCTCCCTCCAGGCCAAGCCCCAAAGTCAGACCTCGCCCGGGCTGCAGAGTCGGGGGAGGTGCAGTCAGAGGGGGTGGCTCTGAAAGCCCCGGACCCCTTCCACTCCCCACAAGTCCTGCAGGTGGATCTCCTGTGCTGGAAGGTCCGGAAGAGTGCTGGGCAAGTTCAAGTTAAAGCTGGAATAGAGCTTAGAAGAGACCCTCTCCTGCCTCTTCCCCTGAGCTGAAGAGGCCATGTCCAGACTGGGGTGAGGGGGCATACCCTGAGACTACCGCGAGGGAAGGCTTTATTCCTAGCAGGGAACTACAGTCTGCCGAGCGATCGCAGCCTCTAAGGGCTCTAACAGGGATGCTGAACTCAGACCCCTCCCACGAGAAAACAGTGACCAGACACTGGTCCTTGACTGTGGCTGGCGCGCGCGCGCGCGCACACACACACTGCTGACCTGGGTGACTCCAGGGGAGAGTCTCAGCCTCCGAGTCGTGATGCCAGGGCTCCGCGCCAGGGTCCAGCGTGACGAGCACTCGGGGGCTTGGCGCCCAGATTCGATTGGAAAGGAGGAAAAAAGCTCAGCTGTTAACGAGAGGCGCCTTCAGACTCTGCAAGGAGGCAGGACGCCTCACAACTCCCTGCTCTACCCCAAAGTCAGACCCGGAGGCTGGGCCGTTCTTGGGCGCCCAGGTCCGCTGAGCAGTGCACCCCAAGCTCCCCTGCCCACCAGGACCCAACTCCTCCGAGTCCCAAATGTTACCCTCAAATTCCCTCTTGGGGCAGCGCACCCAGATGTGGGTTGTGCACGCCGTTCTCTCACCCCAGCGTCCCAGTCCTTCACGGTTACCCCAAAAGCCCGCAGCCCAGTCCTTCCCGGGACCCCACGCGCAGCGCGACTCCGCTCCCCACTTCCCCGAGGAGGTGCGATCCAACTCCGCCCGGCCCCCGGCTGCCCGGGCGCTCACCCGGCAGCGGCGGGAGGCGTGAGGCGCGGAAAGTGACCGCTGCGGCAGCGGGCGCGGGCCAGCGAGGCAGGCGGCGACTCGGCACCTCGCGGTATTGTTTCCAAAATACGCCCGCTCGGGGCATCCTGCAAACAGCTGATGAGGCTCCGCCTCCTGGCGCGTCACGCCGAGAGCTGGCCAATGGCGAGTGGATCCCCAAGTCCCGGGCTGGGCGGCTGCCAGGGACGGTCACGAATGTGCGAACTTTCCCTTGGAAACATTGCAAGGGGCAGAGCAAAATTCCGACCCCCGCCAGAAGCGCAGTTAGAGTGCCGTCTTCCAAACAGATTCAGTTCTAACACGGGCTCAGAAACACCAGCGAGCCCTGAGTCCTCTCTATTAAAAGGCGGAGAGGGGGCGCCAAAGTGACTTGCGTCCGGGGCTTTGAACCGGTTTGAACCGGTTCAGTCATGGCTGACGAAGCCAAATTGGAACAGACCTGAATTTTTATAATGTGGGTAATCCAGAACGGGAAAAATCACCGGTGGAACCCCTGGAATGGGACACTCGGAAGAGGTGTCGTGAGCCCTTTCAGGAGCCTGATGCGTGAGACTGGATTACGGCGGGACTGCGCAGGGCGACGCATTCAAAGCAGCACAGTCGGCCCCCATTTTTGAGTGGGGCACCTCTGTTTTCCACTCTGCTCAAAAACTTGGCGAGAGATTTGGTTGCTATGCAATGCATACTGCCGCCCTTGTTTTCTAAGAGGGAGATTAGGTTTCTAGCAGGGCTTCCTCACCTCCCCCCACCCGGTTCACCCAAATTTTTAAAATTCAGGTCTGTTCTGAATTCTCTTCCTAGGCCAGGACTCAACGGGAAAGAACCGGTTTGAAGTCCTGCTTTCGTCTTTTTATTCCCGGGAATGGGCTGGAAAATTAAGTCACATCCAGAAAGCAAGGGTAGGAGGTGGCAGGGAGTTTTTAGACTCGACCTCGTGGGGTGAGTCGGAGCAAAACTCTAGCTCCAAAGCTGTGCGAATCTGTTACTGGTGCTGTTACTGAGCGGCATTTAGATCAAACACATCCAAAGAGGCTCTCATGTTCTCTTATTGACCCGACTTGGACAGTTGCAAAGTAAGTATCTGGCATGAGGAGAGATGGCATCAAGAATGCAGGGGCTGCTAGACAAGCACCCTGTTTATGGTACGCTAGGAGAACAGCATGGCCTTGGGTCTCGCCCATCGACAAGGGAGTCTATGGGGTACTTCACAAACATTTATTGAACACTTACTCTGTGCCAGGTACTAGGGATAAGTGCCAAAAACCTGGTGGCTGCCCTCATGGAGTTTACAGTCCGCTTGGACAGGTAGACCTGACAATAATGGAAAGTAGCATGAAAGGTGTTAACTCCAGGGACAATGACTACTGGAGCAAGCACAAAAATTCAGAAATGTAGATTTAGGGAATGCTTCTTCAGGAAGATGGCTTTTGAGCAGGGCCTTGAAGGATGGAGAAAATTTCTATAAGCAGAAACCAGTTGTCAAGTCGATTCGGACTTATGGTGACCCCCATGTGTATCAGAGTAGAACGGTGCTCCATAGGGTTTTTCAGTGGCTGATTTTTCAGAAGTAGATTACCAGGCCTTTCTTCCAAGGTGCCGCTGGGTGGACTTGAACCTGCAACCTTTTGGTTAGCAGCCAAGCACGTTAACTGCACCACCCAGGGTCTCCTCAATAAGGAAAGCCATATTAAACAGCCCAGGCCTAGGGGCAGCAGAAGGAGGTGCTAAATTGGAGAGCTTGTCCCGGGGAGCAGGGGCAGGCCGGGTGATTGGATTGTAGGATGCACGCTGGGATTTAGGAGGGTGCGCATGGGCATGTAGGTTCAGGTCAGATTACAGAAGTGTCCCTGGAATGCCAGGCTGAGGAACCTGCACTTTATTCTGGAGGCAAAGAGGAGCCATCAAAGATTTTCTGGACCTTGAATGACTTCACCAAGCCTGAATTTTAGGACAGATAAGTGAAGAGTCCAGAAATCAGTGAGAGTGAGCCAGTCCTGCAAGAGACTGGGGGAGCGGCAGTGGCGTCCTGACCATGTAGGGGCGGTGGGCATTGATGGTGCATTGACCACCAAGCTGTAGACTGGTTGAGTTCAGTGGGTCTGGGACCCTCAGCCCAGGGGAGCCTGGAGTCTCCTTTTTCCTACCCATTCTTTCCCTAACTCCCGCAGAGGACACCTGAAAGAGAGTGAAGCAGGCAGACTGGGGGCTGTGCTTGCTAAAGTAGCGAAATCCTGTCCCCAAAGGACAGAGAAGATGGAAAAGGGAAGGAGGGAGGGTCAAGTTTGGCCAGCAGCCTGGTCCCCTCTGGAGTTGATAGATGTCCAGCTGTTGGTGCTTGGAGCCAAAAGGAGGTACATTATTTTACCGGGAGGCTTGGCCAATGGGGAGTGCCAGAGCTGGTCAGCGTGACCTTGAACTCATGCCACATATGGTAGGGAGATGAGGAGACCGAGCCTCCTTGTCAGAGTTTGTAGAGCCCTCCATCACTTGCCAAGCACACACGTCCCGCCCCTCCTTTCTTCATACTGGCTTTCCTCCTGGGCCATTGTGTCAAGGTGACCAGTAGAGTCCATGGGCATTACTATGGGTCAAGAGTGGAACTGAAGGACAGAGAATTTGTCCTCTAGGGCAACACAGGCCCTGCTGGGGGGACCATCATAACTTTATTGACCCACTCAAGCTCTCTCTGCTTTCGCACGACCTAGCAAGGTGGAATTGGGTCCACAAGGCAAGGAAGCTGATAAACAAAAAGAAACTAAACCTGTTGCTGTCGAGTCAATTCCAACTCATAGCAACCCCATAGGACAGAGTAGAACTGCCCCACAGGGTTTCCAAGGAACGGCTGGTGGATTCGAACTGGCGACCTTTTGGTTAGCAGCCAAGCTCTTAATCACTGTGTCACCAGGGCTCCGAGGAAGCTGACAGAGGAGAGTTTTTACCTGGCATGCATGTACTCACCATGCTCACCAGGGTCATCTGCTTGAGGGTCTGTGAACCCCTGAAACTGCGCTCAATTGGCTTTTTTTGGGTACACACATTTTTCTGTGTGTGAGTGTGTGTGCATGTGTGTGGGTGTGTAGGGGATGGCTTCATAACTTCCAACAGATTCCCAAAGGGGTCTATAACCCTATAAAAGGTTAAGAATCACCATTGTAGGGCAATGAGGGCACAGTGAGGCTGGGGAGCAGCAGGGTCATCTTAGTGGGTCTGGGAAGCTTGCAAGATAGAGGTGAGCCACACCCTCTGACCGACCTGACCCATTGCCATCAAATGGATTCCGACTCCTAGCAACCCCATAGGACCGAGTAGAACTGCCCCGTAGAGTTTCCAAGGAGCGCTGGTGGACTCCAACTGCCGACCTTTTGGTTAGCAGCTGTTGCTCTTAACTACTATGCCACCAGGGTTTCCCCACACCCTCTGATGACATTTTTTGGAAGACCTCTTTTCCCAGGCCTTCCCATCCTGTGCCCTCGGGCTGGTTCTGAAGGACACCCTGTGGTGGCTTGGCCTCCTGTGCTCTCAGCCTCTAGGGATAAGTAGCAGGCTGGGCCTTCTGCGCTGGAGGAACCAGGGAAGATTGTCAGGGATAAAGGGGTCAGGGAGGTGAGGACCCTCACTCCCCACCTCTCTTCACCGTCGAAGCAGGCGCTCCCTCAGTACCCCTTGCTCCCCTTACAGCACAGGGCAGACTCAGCAGTTCTAGGCCCTGCTGGGCTCTGGATCCCCTGACTAACAGCAGCACCCTAGTAACAGATGACCCCCAGGCTTTTGACTGGACTCAGAGCAAACGCACATTGCAGCAACCATTATGTTGGAGAATTCGCTCTCTCTCTCTTTCCACCCCTCACCCCAATTTGTTTTCTCCGCTGCTGACTGATGCTAGCTCTGGAAGGAGGCTCCCCGGGGAAAGGCAAAGTCGTTCTGAAAGGCATCAGCGTGGAGGCCTGAGACGGAGGCGGAGGCGGACCTTCCCCAGCAACCTGGGAGGATACAAAGAGTTAAGGGGAGGCTGCTTTCAACAGAAGAGAAAACCCAGCTCCCTTAGAAAGTGGGGCGGGCGGGAGCCCTCTCCATTGTTTCACCTGGCTATAGGATTTCTCTCTGAGACAAGGAATGGGCTCTAAAACTCTGGTAACTGGATCACTGGGAAGGGAGGTTTTTAAAAAAAAAACCAGCTGACAGCTGAATAATAGGAATTACCAGGCAGGCTGCCCTGGGGTTACTGAGGTTTGTAATTCAATCCCCAGGGAGAGGTTAGATTGGAAACTGATTTATGGGTAAGGTGGGAGTCTTGGTGGGGAAACCCATAGTGCCCCTTACCTCTTACCTCCTTTCAAGAGGGATCATGTCCATAAGAAAGACCAGGGACCTGAAGGACCTGGGTGTCCTTCCCTCGATGGATGGACTTGCTTTAAGGGAGCAAATTTATCTCTCTGTGCATCGTTCCGTCCGTCTGCAAATAGGAGGGGGAGGAGAAGGAGGAGGAGGAATAGCATCTCTTCTGAGTTGCACT
>NW_004444012.1:8420512-8434793 GCF_000243295.1 Trichechus manatus latirostris
TGTGTGTGTGTGTGTGTGTGTGTGTGTGTGTGTGTGTGTGTGTGTGTGTGTGTGTGTGTGTGTACACACCAAAACAGACAGCAGATTGGCTCCTGCTAACTGGGTAAGCAAGTGGGAAGACAATGAGGTCATTCTTGCCGATCACAAGTTCAGTAGTATGCAAATAGAAAACACAGATACTTAAGAAAAAGTAAGGAGCCCCGGTGACGCAACGGTTAAGCGCTCAGCTGCTAACCCAAAGGTTGGAGGTTTGACCCACCAGCAGGTCCGAGGGAGAAAAGACCTGAAGATCTGCTTCCATAAAGATTACAGTCTTGGAAACCCTATAGGGCAGTTCTACCCTGTCCTATAGGGTGACTTGAGTCGGAATCAGCTTGACAGCACACGACGGCAACAACAACAACAAAAGCGAAGGTGTTTGGGGATTCAGAGATCTGGCCGCAAAGGCAAGTACAGAGTCTAAGGCCACCACCCTACGGCCCTAGAGAACCTAAAAGATAATGTGCGAATTGTGACATCCAGCCTAAGTTCAGTTTTGTTTGGGGGAGTACTTGATAAATGTTGGCTGAATGAATGAATGAGTGTGCATTTCCACATTAAAAATAGGAACAGCTGTATACTGGGGAGTGGGAAGAAAGCTGCAATGGGGGATTTTCAATGAACATCCTGTTTACACTGTGCTTGCCGCTTGGGACGCCTGGCCTTGCCTTCATTTCGTCTCACCAGTAGAGACCCCTCCTAGAGGGCAAGGATGATGCCATCTACTCTTTTTTTTTTTTTTTAATTGCGGCAAATATATATGTAACAAAACATTTGCCACTTCAACCTTCTTCCCATGTACAATTCAGTGACATTAATTGTTTATCATGTTGTTCGAGCGTCAGCAGTATCCATTTCCAAATTTTTCCATCACCCTTAACAGAAGCCTTTGGTACCCTCAGAGCATTCTCCTCCAGGCTTGGTACAGGAGGGCACTCACTAAGTCTGTGAAGACAAATTTACAGAAAAACTATAAGTCTGGCCCTCAGAGCAGTGTTCTCAGCCCCTCTTCCCCAGTTCCTGTCGAGCCCAGGGCCCAGCATGCCCCACCCATGGACAAGAAGATGGCTTTATCCTGTCAACAAGTGAAGAAACCCAACCAAAATACACTTCCTTTCACCCTACTTGCCCCAGGATGGCAGCCTCTTTCCTGGGCAATGGTACCTTTGTCTATCAGTACCTCCTTCTCATTGAGGTTGGCAGGGAAATCTCAGAGATTTCCTGCTGAAGCCAGAGAATAACCTCAGGTATCAAGGAAAACTGCCACCCGGAAGATCGGGGTACCCATCCCTTCCAGGCCTAAAGTCTCCCAGGTTTTGAACCAGGTGTTCAAGAGGCATCTGGGCTGAGAAGGTGAGTTGGATCAGCCGATTCACAACCAACCCCTTAGCCACCACTGTCCTGGAATGGGAGAGGGTCACTCCTTGGCATTAAGAGAGGGGCTCAATCACCCAGGTATGAGTTTATCAAACATTTACCAAACACCTGCCATGTGGGACGCTCCATGCCAGGGGCTAGAAGTATAGGCACAGTCCCTGGGGGATCCTTAAGCATATCAGCACTCTTTCCTCCTAAACATGAACCCTCCCCTACATGACTCACACACAAGCTCAAAGAGAAGCTGGGGATGGAAGGACAGTATAGCAGGAAGATGCTAGAACTGGATAAGCTAAGGGGAACTGGCCTTCCCAGGGAGGCTGAGCCTTCTCCCAAGTGGTCTTGCCTTTTCCCTCAAAGAGGCATCTTGGAAATACCTGACCGCCCACTCCTTCCCTGCTCCCAAAGCCCGCCTAAGCATTCAGGTAGGATAGAAAGAGCTCTAGGCCAGGCGTCAGAAGATCTGGGTTTCGTCCCAGCTCTGCCACCAACAGATGACCTTCCACCACTCACGTGCCCACTCTTCCTCCTGAAGAATCAGAGGTGGCATAACTTGGGTAAATAGGATGCAGGGATAAGGACTTTGAGGCAACATCAGACTCTAATCCCGATTCTGCCCTATCCCTGGGCTATAATCAAAACAGCTTCCACCTGTTGATGACCTACTAAGTGTTAGATGGTCTACAAAAGGCTCATTCAATCCTTAACAACCCCAAGAGGGAGCTATGACTATTGATCCCATTTAATGAAGGTCACTTCTCCAAAGACAGGCTAACCACAAGGAAACCATGATTTGAAGCCACATCTGTCTGGCACGAAAACCAGCATTCACACCCCCTACACCTACTGCCTTAAAGGCACACCCAATCCCTCCCCATAGATGTGATTCTGTCCCCTTTCGGCCCACCCCCCATCAAAAACACACTGCCCCCCTCCCAGGAGCCCTAGTGACACAATGGTT
Organism: Trichechus manatus latirostris; assembly: GCF_000243295.1. Classification (NCBI taxonomy): domain Eukaryota; kingdom Metazoa; phylum Chordata; class Mammalia; order Sirenia; family Trichechidae; genus Trichechus; species Trichechus manatus. Next base: position 8,422,890 of record NW_004444012.1, read on the forward strand.
AAGCGCTCGACTGCTAACTGAAGGGTCGGTGGTTGTAACCCACCGGTGCCTCTGCGGGAGAAAAGACCTGGCAATCTGCTCCCGTAAAGATTATAGCTTAGAAAATCCTATGAGGCAATTCTACTCTGTCCTGTAGGGTCACTGTGAGTCGGGCTTGACAGCACAGAACAATAACAACAACCCCTGTCCGCAGAACAGGAAGGTCAGGCCAGAGGCAGCCTAGCGAGGTAAATTCCAGCCCGTCTCGGTAACAAACACTCCCACCACCACCGCCACCACCTGGGGCAGAAGCTATTGCATCACCCTCAGGAAGCGGCCCAGTGGCCCGGCATCAGCTCTGGGGCACATTTTCAGTTCCTACTTTCCTTGCACACTGCCCTGTCTTCTAGACCCACAGTTCTGGCCCTGTGGTTTTAGGCGAACATGCATGGCTGGGCAAAGGACTGTGGCTGTCACTTGGATGCGATTTTTACAGGACCATCATCAGGAGTCCCTTTTTTGAACACTGCCAGATGCGGGAAGAGGGGATCAGGCTGTAGGGACTTTCTCAGTCAAGGAACATTCAGAGATCCTGTGAGCCCAGAGAAAAAGCTCTCTTGACTGCAGGAGAATCCCAGGTAGCCTCCATTACCTTGCATCTGCCTTTCAAGGCCAGCGTCCTACATGTCTGGGCCAGTGTTGACCGGGTGCCCCCGCCCTCTGTTCTCCCCGGCTGTTGGGTGTCGGGTGGGCCAGCAAGAGGAACATGCTGAAGAGCCTGCCAGCACAGCCAGATGCCTCTGGTCTGGTGTCTAGAGCTCATGAGACTGGCAGACATGCTGTGCTGGGCTTGACTTCCCTCCGCACATGGCCACGGAATTTCCAGGAACTGGGGATTGAGCCTCGTCCTGCAGTTCCTCTCCTGCCCATCCTGGACTTCCTTTCACTCTGCCAATTGCCTTCTTCCTCTGCCCCTTGCAGTGCTGTGTCTTTATGGCCTCAGTCTCTCTTCCTACGCTGCTTTCCTCCTGCATTTGCCACCTCTCTCTGGCCTCACCTTGGGCCACAGCAGCAACAGTCAACTCATTATTGCCTAGTACAACATTTGACATTTAAGTGCAAGTCCTCACATGCGGAGAGGCTGCTGCTTCTAACATTATCATCCCCATGGGAAAATGGTTCACTTCAGTCCAAGTGACGTTTTCAATGGCTTTATGAGTGGAGTTATCGGTCTTTTCACCCAGGGTGCGATCTCCAGTAAACCACCGACTGCCCTGTGGGTCTTTCCCAGCCCAGAGATTGCTCTTCGCATGGCTGACCTGCTTTACTCTTCAGCAGGGGATAGGGCACCTAATTCAGTGATTTGAATAAACATCAAGTTGTTATTTCAGGACCACCCCAGCCTTAAATTACCGGTACTGGTTTACTTGGTGTCATGGATTGAATTATGTCCCCAAAAAATGTGTGTATCAATTTGGCTGGGCCATGATTCCCGGTATGGTGTGATTGTCCTGTATGTTGTAAATCCTGCCTCCATGATGTTAATGAGGGAGGATGGGCAGCAGTTGTGTTAGTGAGGCAGGACTCAACCTACAAGATTGGATTGTGTCTTGAGGCAACATCTTGAGATATAAAAAGAGAAAAGCAAGCAGAGAGACAGGGAGAGCTCACACCACCAAGAAAGCAGTGCCAGGAGCAGAGCTCGTCCTTTGGACCCAGGGTCCCTGTGCAGAGAAGCTCCTAGTCCAGGGGAAGATTGATGAGAAGGCCGACAGAGAAAGAAAGCCTTCCCCTGGAGCCGACGGCCTGAATTTGGATTTTAAGCCTACTTTACTGTGAGGAAATAAACTTCTCTTTGTTAAAGCAATCCACTTGTGGTATTTCTGTTAGAGCAGCACTAGATGACTAAGATACTTGGTTTAAAGAAATGTCAAACTTCAAAGTAAAATGGATAAGAAAAAAGCCATTTCTGCCTCTCCTGTAAGCATCGTTAAGCCTGTTCTAGATGTAACAAGGAAACCCTGGTGGCTTAGTGGTTAAGAACTATAGCTGCTAACCAGAGGGCTGGCAGTTCAAATCCACCGTGACACTCCTTGGAAGCCCTACACGGCAGTTCTACTCTATTGTATAGGGTAGCTGTGAGTTGGAATCGACTCAACGACAATGGGTTTGGTTTGGTTTGGGTTTAGATGTAATAAACCCCTAAGGAATGAAAGGGGGCCCCAAGGACTCTGAACGTTTCTCCCAAATTAGACCAAGTTACGGAATTTTTTCCAGGTTTCATGGATCCCTGTTACGGATTGAATTGTGTCCCCCAAAATATGTTTTGGAATCCTAACCCCTGTACCTGTGGAGGAAACCCTGGTAGTGGTTAAGCATTTGGCTGCTCACCAGAAGGTCGGCAGTTCGAATCCAGCAGGTGCTCCTTGGAAACCCTATGGGGCAGTTCTACTCTGTCCTACAGGGTCACTATGAGTCGGAATTGACTCAGTGACAACAGATTTGGTGTGTTTTTTTGTTTGTTTGTTTGTTTTTTGTTTTTTTAATACCAGTGGATGTAATCACATTTGGGAATAGGGTTTTCTTTGCTAAGCTAATGAGGTCATATCAGTGTAGGGCATGCCCTAACCCTAATCACTTCTGTGTTATAAAAAGAGCAGATTAGACACAGAAGCAAGCACAAAAGAGGGGAAGGCAGATGCCACTGAAGATCATCAGGGAGCCCAGAGGTCACCAGGGCTACTGAAGCTGAGACAGGATCTTCTCCTGGAGCCTACAGAGAGAGAGACTTTCCCCAGAGCCAGCGCCCCGAATTCGGACTTCCAGCCTTGTAAACCATGAGAAAATAAATTTCTGTTCTTTAAAGTCACTCACTAGTGGCATTTGTGTTATAGCAGCACTGAGAAACCAAGACATCCCTAAGCAGCATCTAAGGCTATGTGAAGTTGTGAGGAAAAAACTAAATATCAGGATTCATGCTGGATTTCATCACTGGAGAAAAGTATCAAAAACTCCCAGATGCTTCAGAGTAGAGTTTTTTTCCCAATCTTGATCCCTCTCAGTAAAGAGTATAAAATATACAAAACTGACTTCTGTATAATCTCCTGGTGTAAATTCTTACTGACCTTGGGGGAGAAACTGCTCCCCCAGGTTACATCAGCTCCAAAGCAGGGTCATAGACTATATAACCTTTACTGTGGCCTTGGACTAGGTAAGGTCTCAGAAACTGTTGCCTTTGACTCCAACTCCTAGTGACCCTATAGAACAGAGCTGATTCTGACTCATAGCAACCCTACAGAACAGAGTAGAACTGCCCCATAGAGTTTCCAAGGAGCACCCAGCAGATTCAAACTGCTGACCTTTTGATTAGCAGACATAGCTCTTAACCACTACGCCACCAGGGTTTCCAAGTTCTTGAGGTGAGGAGAAAAAAAGAAGCTGATGTTGCTTTGTATTGAGAATGAAAGCATTCCTGAAGTTTACCGGCTTCCTTCTCTGTAGGGAGGAAGTTTCTGCTTAAATGTTTATTGCTCAAATATTCCCTGTAGGCAGAGCTTCTGTATTCCGTTTCTTCTGTACTTCAAACAAGGTTTGTGTCACTGTCTTTGAAATGTCATTTAAAAAAATAATTTGGTTTTCTGTTTTGCGGACCTTGTTTTCTTATCTCTTTTGGTTCTTTGGCAGTGGGGTTTCTTCCTACTTCTACAGACCCAGATAGGTTTAACTGAAATAATTATTACTTTTTTTTCTGAGGGGAAACCATTACATTTATTGAGCACCTACTGTGTGCCCCAAACCGTAGTAGGAACTTTAGGGATACCATGAGGTAAAAGCTACATCTCCTGCCTGCCTTCCTGCTTGCCTGCCCTGACAGTCTTTATCTTTGTTGAGATATAATTCACGTAGCATAAAATTTACCCATTTAAAGTATACAGTTCAATGGTTTTTAATATATTTGCAGAACTGTGCAACCATCACCACAGTCAAGTCTAGAACATTTTCACACCACCCGAAGGAAATCCCATACCCATCAGCAGTCACTCCTCATTTCTCCCAACCTGCCCTCTGGTTTGTAGGTGAGTTGACTCCAATTCATGGTGACCCATGTATGTCAGAGTAAAACTGTCCTCCATAGGGTTTTCAGTGGCTGATTTTTGGGGGAAACAGATCCTCAGGCCTTTCTTCCGAGCCACCTCTGGGTGGACGTGAACATTCAACCTTTTTGTTAGCAGTCAAGCGCAGTAACCATTCGCACCATCCAGGGACTCCTTTCTCCCACCCTTGTTGCTGTTGTTGGGTACCGTCAAGTCAATTCTGACTCACACTGACCTTATAGGACAGAGTAGAACTGCCCCATGGGGTTTCCAAGGCTGGGTTACATGTACAGTGAAACCTATGAGAGCTGAAACTCACGGGACTGCCTTGTTCTTCTGGGTCTCCCAGGCTCTTCCACCTTTGATAGGCTGCAGTCTTACTACTTTTCTATCACTATTAGTGGAAAATACTTGCGTTTTCCTTCTCTGACAGGTTTCTGCCTTACACAGGTTCTGGCTTTCACAGGTTTTACTGTGATTCTATGTTTAATCTCTTGAGGAATCATTGTAGTTTTGATGCACATTTCCCTAACGGCTAATGATGTTAAGCATATTTTCACATGCTTACTGGTCATTCGTATATCTTGTCTGGAGAAATGACTGTTCAAGTCCTTTGCCAATTTTTTAATTGGGTCATATGTCTTTTTATTGTGAGTTAGAAGAGTTCTGTATATATTCTGGATAAAATGTGTCTTATCAGATACATGGTTTGCAAATACTTTCTCCCATTTTGTGGGTTCCTTTTTCACTTTCTTGATGGTATCATTTGCAGCTCTAATGTTTTTAATTTTGATGGAGTCCAATTTATCTATTTTTTTTTCCCTTGTGGTTTTGGTGCCATATCTAAAAAAGACTTTGTTTCCACATAAACCAGAGACTCCATCAGCCTGAGACCGGAAGAACTAGATGGTGCCCAACTACCACAATGACTGCCCTGACGGGGAACACAACAGAGAGTCCCTGACGGAGCAGGAGAAAAGTGGGGTGCAGAACTCAAATTCTAGTAAAAAGACCAGACTTAATGGTTTGATTGAGACTGGAGGGACCCCGGAAAACATGGCCCCCAGACTCTCTGTTAGCCCAAAACTAAAACCATTCCTGAGGCCAACTCTTCAGACAAAGATTAGACTGGACTATGGGACATAAAATGATACTCATGAAGAGTGTGCTTCTTAGCTCAAGTAGGTACATGAGACTAAATGGGCAGCTTCCTGTCTGGAGGTGAGATGAGAAGGCAGAGAAGGTCAGGAACTGGTTGAATGGACATGGGAAATCCGGGGTGGATAGGAAGAGAGTGCTATCACAGTAAAGGGAGAGCAACTAGGGCCTCAAAACAATGTATATATAAATTTTTGTATGCGAAATTAACTTGAATTGTAAACTTTCACTTAAAGCACAACAATAAATAAATAAAAATAATAAAAAAAGACTTTGTTTAACCCAAGATCATGAATACTTACTCCTATGCTTTTCTTCTAATAGTTTTATATGTTTAGCTCTTACCTTTAGATCTATTAACCATTTTAAGTTAATTTTTGTATATGATGTAAGGAAGGAGCCCAACTTCTTTTTGTTTGCATTTGGATATCCAGTTGTCCCCATTCCATCTGCTGAAAAGACTATTCTTTCCCCCACTGAATGGTCTTGACACCTTTATTGAAAGTCAGTTGACCATAATGTATGGGTTTATTTCTGGACTCGCCAATTCTATTCCCTTAATCTGTATGTCGATCCTTATATCAATACCATATAGTCTTAACTACTATAGATTTGTAATAACTTTCTAAATTGGGAAGTGTGAGTCCTCCAACTTTGTTTTTCTTTGTCAAGATTATTTTGATTCATCTGGTCCTTTTCAATTCCACGTGAGTTTCTGCAAAAAGGCCAGCAGAAATTTTATAGAGATTGTGTTGAATCCATAGATCAATTTAATGAGTATTTCTGCCTTAACAATATTAAATCCTCTGATCCATGAGCATGATATGTCATTTCATTTATTTAGAATTTCTTTAATATTTTTCAACAACGTTTTGTAGTTTTTAGTGTCTTGCACAAGTATTTCATTCTTTTTTTTGAAGAAAGAATTGTATCATAGTTTAATTGGTAGCATCTTTTTTTGTATGTGTACTTTAGGTGAAAGTTTACAGAACAAATTAGTTTCTGATTAAACAATTAATACACAAATTGTTTTGTAATATTGGTTGCCAACTCTGCAATGTGTCAACACTCTCTCCTTCTCTATCCCGTGTTCCCCATTTCCATTCATCCAGTTTTCCTATCCCTTCCTGCCTTCTTGTCTTTGCTTTTGGGCTGGTGTGCCCATTTAGTCTCCTATACGTGGTTGAACTACAAAGCACATTCTTCACATGTGTTATTGTTTGCCCTATACACCTGTCTAATCTTTGGCTGAATGATGAACTTCAGAAGTGACTTCAGTACTGAGTTAAAAGGGTGTCCAGGGGCCATACTCTCGGGGTTTCTCCAGTCTTTGTCAGACCAGTAAGTCTGGGTTTTGTTTTGTTTTTTGTGAGTTTGAAGTTTGTTCTACATTTTTCTCGTGCTCTGCCCAGGATCCTCTATTGTCATCCCTGTCAGGAACGGTTGGTGGTGGTAGCTGGGAACTATCTAGTTGTTCTGGACTCAGTCTGGTGAAGGCTGTGATAGTTGGGGTCCATTAGTCCTTTGGACTAATCTTCTCTTGAATATACCATAGACTGCCAGAAGAACAAACAAATCTGTCTTGAAAGAAGTACAGCCAGATGCTACTTAGAAGCAAGGATGGTGAGACTTCATCTCATGTACTTTGGACATATTATCAGGAGGGACCAGTCCCTGGAGAAGGACATTATCGAAAAAGAGAAGACTCTCAATGAGATGGATTGACATAGTGGCTGCAACAATGGGCTCAAACATAGCAACAGTTGTGAAGATGGCACAGGACTGGGCAGTGTTTCATTCTGTTGTACATAGGGTCACTATGAGTCCGAACCAACCTGACAGCACCTAACAACAACGATGTTAATGAGGCAGGATTAGAGGCAGTTATGTTAATGAGACAGGATGCAATCTACAGGATTAAGTTGTATTTTGTAGTCAGTCTCCTTTGAGATATAAAAGAGAGAATGAGCAGAGAAAAGAGGGACCTCATACCACCAAGCAAGAAGAGCCAGGAGCAGAGTGTGTTCTTTGGACCCGGGGTCCCTGCGCTGAGAAGCTCCTTAGCCAGGGAAGATTGATGACAAGGACCTTCCCCTAGAGTCGATAGAGAGAAAAAGCCTTCCCCAAGAGCTGGCACCCTGAATTTGGACTTCTAGCTTCCTGAACTGTGAGAGAATAAATTTCTCTTAGTTAAAGCCATCCACTTGTGGTATTTCTGTTATAATAGCACCATATAACTAAGGTACCTGTCTTGTTCCTGATTTTAGGGGGAAAGCATTCAGTCTTTCACATTACATATGATGTTAGCTGTGGGTTTGTGTTTCTGTCAGGTCGAGGAAGTTCAGTTCTATTTATAGTTTATTGAGTGTTGTTGTCATGTAAGGGTGTCAGATTTTGACAAATGGTTTTACTTCATCTTTTGGAATGATCATGTGATTTTTGTTCTTTATTAATATTGTGTATTAACTGATTTTTATATGGTAAACCACCCTTGCAGTCCTGGTATAAATTCCACTTGGTGTATAATCCTTTTTATGTGTTGCTGGATTCGGTGTGCTGGTATTTTGTTGTCTTGTTAACCAAAAAAATCTGTTACCGGTTAGTCAATTCCGACTCATTAGTGACCCTATAGAATAGAATAGAACTACCCCATAGGGTTGCCAAGGCTGTAATCTTTACAAAAGCAGACTGCCACATCTTCCTCCTGTGGAGCGGCTGGGAGGTTCGAACCACACCTTTCAATTAGCAGCCGAGCACTTAACCACAGCCCCATGAGAGCTCCTTTTTAGAATCAAATGGGTGTTCATATCCCAGCACTGGCACATGCTAGTGATTTGGGAATAGTAAATTAGCCTCTTTGAACTTAATTACATCACCTGTCCAATGGAGATAATTATAGTATTCTCCTCATGTGGCTGTTGGGGAGTAAAAATTGTAATAAACTATACAAAGCGCCTAGCAGAGTGCTTTGGGGATTAATGCTCTCAGCTGCTAACCTAAAGGTTAGTGGTTCGAGTCTACCCAGAGATACCTCGGAAGAAAGCCCTGGCAATCTACTTCTGAAATATCAGCCATTGAAAACCCTATGGAGATACAGTTCTACTCTGACACACATGGAGTCATCATGAGTCAGAGTTGACTCATGGCAGCTGGGTTTTTGTTTTAAGAGTGTTTTGGCACACAGTAAAAGCTCGACGAATGGCAGTTATTACTATGTGTTCAGCATTGTGTGAAAATCATAGGATAGAGAAAACAAGTCCAGAAGAAGAGTGAAAAAAACATTGACCCTACTTTCAGAAAGTGCACAGTCTAGTTGGGCAGTCAAGCCTAGCATGTGCAAAATAACTGTAGCATGTTTAAAACCACATATAACTTACCTATAAATCATATTATACAGAATATAATTACTGTAGAAATAAATGAGGAGTCCTGGTGGTACAATGGTTAAGTGCTCAGTTGCCAACCAAAAGGCTGGCAGTTGGAACCCACCCAGTGGCTCCACGAGAGACAGACGTGGCAATCTGTTTCCATGAAGCCAAGAAAACCCTATGGGGCAGTTCTACTCTGTCACATGGGATTGCTATGAGTTGGAATCAACTCGACGGCACACGACAACAATAGGAATAAATGAGACTATATATGTAAAATGCTTGACCCCGAAGTGCCTGATATCCAAGGAGGAACTGATAAATGGTAGTGGTTATTATTACTAACAGTTGCCTTCACGTTGAGATTCTCTCTAGAACACTGATTTTCAAGGCGTGGTCCCTGGTCCAGCTGCATCAGCATCATCTGGAACTTGCTAGTAATGCAAATCATTGATCCCTCCCTAGACCTACTGAAATCAGAAACTCTGAGGGCGGGGCCCAGTAATCTGTTTTAATAAGCCCTCCAGGTGATTTGGAGGGTCAGAGAAAAAGAGGAAGACCCCCAAAGAGATGGATTGACACAGTGGCTGCAACAGTGGGCTCAAGCATAGCAACCATTGTGAGGATGGTGCAGGACCAGGCAGTGTTGAGTTCTGTTGTACACGGGGTCACTATGAGTTGGAACTGACTCCATACCACCTAACTACAACGACAAAGGTGATTTGGATTCGGTGGTTCTCAACCTTGGCTGCACATTAAAATTACCTGGGGAGCTTATAAACATCCTGATGCCCATGCTGCACCGAGACCAATGAGAATCTCTAGGGATGGACTCCAACCATTAGAATTTTTTAAAGCTCCCCAAGTTATTCAAATGCACATTTGGGGTTTAGGACTACAGCTCTAGGTAGAGCTTTGTGTTAATAGGAAGAAAAGGAGATTCAAACTTTAGAGTTAGTAAATTTATTAATGCAGGTTACAGAAGATATCCAAAAATGCCCTCTTTCCATCTCTCCCCCCTCCACGTGCCCCACAAGAAGGGAGACACAGGAAGACAACCGAGACTCTTCCCTAGCCTGAGACTGAGCTGGGGTCGTGGAGGAATGCATCCTACACCTCCCCTTAGATGGACTACATCCTAGAGAAAGGACGCTGAAAGCTTCAGCCTGACATTCTTTTTCTTTTTTTGAACACTTTATTGTGCTTTAGATGAGAGCTTACACAGCAAATTAGTTTTCCAATCAATGATTCTTACACATATTGTTCTGTGACTTTGGTTGAAATCCCCACAATGTGTCAACACTCTCCCTCATTTCCTCCCTGGGTTCCCCGTTTCCAACAGTCCAGTTTCCCTGGTGCCCCCCTGCCTTTTCATCCTTGGCTTTGGGCAAATGTTGCCCTTTAGGTCTCATATAGTTGATTGTTCTAAGAAGCACATTCTTCACGGGTGTTATTGTTTATTTTATAGCCCCGTCTATTATTTGGCTGAAAGGTAGCTGGCCTCTGTGAGTGTCTTCAGTTTCAAGTTAGAAGGTTGTCTTAGGGCAGTAGTCTAGGGGGTTCCTTCAGTCTCTTTCAGACCGGTAAGTCCAGTCTTTTTTTTTTTTTTTAATTTTGTTCTGTATTTTTTACCCCTTCTAACTGGGACCTTCTCTTGGGAGCCCATTCAGAGTGGTTGGTAGTGGTTGCCGGGCACCATCTAGTTCTTGTGGTCTCTTAAAGGAGGCTATGGTTCATGTGGGCCATTAGTCCTTTGGACTAATTGCTTCCTTAAGTCTTCTGTTTTCTTTGTTCTCCTTTGCTCCAGGTGAAAACAGACCAATGGTTGCTCCTCAGACGGCCACTCGAAAGCTTTTAAGACCCCAAACACTGCTCACCATACGAGGATGTAGAACATTATCTTTATGGACTGTGTTTTGCCAATTGACCTAGATGTCCCCTGAGACTGTGATCCTTAGCCTTCAGTCCAGTAGTTCAGTCCAGCTGTATAAGTAGTTTCTACAACTGTGCCCCTCACGTGCTCTATTATATATATACTGTGGCATATACAAATATGAATGTAGAAATACCCACAACCATACCTATATATTTACAAGGGTGCACTCCTGTATGACCTCTCGCATCTATTTAGCATACATATTAGCCTCTGTATCTACTCACAAACTATTGTTTGTTATTACTGTTGTTGCAGGATTGTATATGTTGTAGCATTTACCATAGTTGCCCTTTATTCTTGCATACCTCTCAGTGTCTTCCTTTGCCTTGGTCACATTGCGCTGGCTTCCCTCATATTGTGTATTGCCTTTCCCTTCACCCGAATTAATGCTTATCTACTATCTAGTTGGATCCCTGCTGGCGCAGTGGTTAAGAGTTCGGCTGCTAACCAAAAGGTCGGCGGTTCAAATCCACCAGCCGCTCCTTGGAAACCCTATGGGGCAGTTCTACTATGTTGCGTAGGGTCGCTATGAGTCACAATCGACTCAACAGCAATAGGTTTACTATCTAGTTAGCGATTCTCACTCCCTCCACATCCCATCCCTGGTAACCATCAAAGAATGTTTCTTTCTGTGTGTAAACCTATTCTTGACTTTTTACAATAGTGGTTTCATACAATATTTGTCCTTTTGTGATCGAGTTATTCAATTTAGCATGATGTCCTCCAGATTTATCCACATCATGAGATGTTTTGCAGATTCATCATTATTCTTTAATGTGAAGCCTATGTGAAATTGCTCACCACAGATTAGCAAGTAAATACAATTAAGCCCATGCATACCTTGCTCTATGCAAGCCAGTACATACTGTGTTTACTGGTTAATCCGCCCGTGTCTGTCGTTGTACCAGTACCAGGCTGTTTTGACTACTGTGGCTGTATAGTAGGTTCTGTGATCACAGAGTATGAGGCCTCCTACTTTGCTTTTCTTCGTCGGTAATGCTTTCCTTATCCAGGGTCTCTTTCCTTTCCATATAGTTGGTGGTTAGTTTTGCCATCTCATTAAGAATGCTGTGGGAATTTGCATCAGGATTGCATTATATTTGTAGACCGTTTTGGGTAGTATTGACATTTTCACAATGTTGAGTCTTTCTATCCATGAGCATGGTATGCTTTTCCATTTATGTAGGTCTCTTTTGGTTTCTTGCAGGAGTGTTTTCTAGTTTTCTTTGTATAAGTCTTTTATGTCCCTAGTTAGACTTATTCCTAAGTATTTTATCTTTTTGAGGGCTATTGTAAGTGGTATTGTTTTCCCGATTTCCTTTTTGGAGTTCTCTTTGTTAGTGTAGAGGATTTTTTTTTTTTTTTTTTT
>NW_004444012.1:8434893-8486512 GCF_000243295.1 Trichechus manatus latirostris
TTTGGTATGTTGATCTTGTACCCTGCCATTTTGCTGAATTCTTCTATTAGTTCCAGTAGCTTTCTTGTGGAGTCTCTGGGATTTTCTATGTATATGATCATGTCATCTGAGGATAGGGATAGTTTTATTTCTTCCTTACCAATTTCTATGCCCTTTATTTCTCTTTCTTGCCTTATTGCCCTAGCTAGGACTTCCAGAACAAAACTGAATAAGAGTGGTGATAAAGGGCATCCTTGTCTGAGTCCTATTCTCAAGGGGACTGCTTTCCCTCTCTCTGTTGAGAATAATGTTGGCTGCTGGTTTTGAATATATGCCCCTAATTATGTTGAGGAATTCCCCTTCAATTCCTATTTTACTAAGAGTTTTTATCAGGAATGGGTGTTGGACTTTATCAAATGCCTTTTCTGCAACGATTGAGATGATCATGTGACTCGTGGATTATGTTGATTGATTTTCTAATGTTGAACCATCCTTGCATACCTGGTACCCAAGAATCTGTATGAAATCCACTTGGTTTTGATGTATTATTTTTTTTCTATGGTGTTGAATTCTATTGGCTAGAATTTTATTGAGAATTTTTGCGTCTATATTCATGAGGGATATTAGTCTATAATTTTCTTTTTTTGTGGTGTCTTTCCCTGGTTTTGGTATCAGGGTTATGCTGGCTTCATAGAATGAATTTGGGAGTATTCTTTCCTTTTCTATGTTCTAGTGTCAACTCTTCTCTGAATGTTTGGTAGAATTCTCCAGTGAAGCTGTCCGGGCCAGAGCTTTTTTTGTTGGGAGTTTTTTTTAATGACCTCTTCAATTTCTTCTTTTGTTATAGATGTGTTCAGATTTTCTACCTTATTTGTGTTAGTTTGGGTAAGTAGTGTGTTCTGACATTCATTTTTAATAACTCAGAGTTGAATTCCCTCAGGAGAACAAGGAGGGGTTTGCCTTGGAAACAAGGGGGTTTTGTGTCACCCAAATCCTTTAGTTTTACATGAAACAAGGAAGATTCTTTATCATCCCCTATCATGCACCCGAGGAGCCTGATCAGTGTTGTCCTGAGAGCCGCAGCACGCCTGCCACACCTTGCTACATCCTGGATGCTTGTAAAGTCCAGGACGACTTCTAAGGCAAAAAGAGAACCTGGCGTAGAGTTAGCAGGGTATGGAAGTGAAATGGAAGTCAGGGTAACCTAGAGCTCATGTGCCATCTCTGCGTAAGTATTGTGCAAGAGGAAGCCTCTGGAAGCAGTGGATTTTCTCACCCAGCCATGCCTGCAATGAGGGAGAACAGCCACTGGGCCCTCGGCTGTGCTTGCCATAAAGCAGAGGTGTTCCTCAGCTATAGGCTGGTTTAGGGGGACAGCTGGTAGTGAAAAACAGGTGGGGTTTTGAGTTCTCAGACACAGGTAGAAATCCTGCTGTACCATTATAAATTACATAAATTCTTTGGGTCCCAGTTTCTTCATCTGTTTGTAAAAACTAGGGATTACATGAGATGAAAATGTGCCAACCATGTAGATGCTCAGGAAATGTTAGTTTCCCTTCCCTTCCTGAAAGGGGAAGGAGTGGCCAGGGTATGATCGGTCAGCTGCATGAGCCTCTTCTGTGACCCCCCCCCAGAACCAACAGTGTTGCTGCCGTTCAGTGTCTGTGTCTTTCACAAGCGTTGCTGATTAAACACTGGGGAAGGTTTATATGTTAAATAATTCTGATAGCTCCCGAGACAGGGCTCCAGCAAACCTGGAGTTCAATCTACTTTCAATTACAATCTACATTCCCAGTACATTACTTAGAAGCTCAAATAACAGAACATATAGTTTATTTAATTCTAAAATTATTATTGCAAACAATAATATGACAATCCTGTGCTCCTTGATTTTTCCCAGCGGGGTGTCTCACAGGCTGTTCCACTTATCATGAGGGTTTGGAGTTTCCTTCCAGACTGTCATTTTTAGGTTCACAGTTCCCCATTCTCCTACAGGGTCTAGGGCTGAATTTCTAAAAGAAAGAAGATAGGGAAGTAAAGGGAAAATGAGTTGTTTTCTTAAAACAGGGAACTGTCCCATCCTTTAAATGCCTCCAGCCTTCTGGAATGCCAACGTGAACCCCACATCTCCAACCTGCGAATCTGAACAAAAATAACACCAGGCCTCTTGGGATAGCTACAGATGTTTGCTTATTTGCATAATTTGCATGCGATTGGAAGTAAACATGTACCATGACTTAATAAGGGCAGCCAGTGGTGGTGGCATTTAACTCCAACATTAAAAGCATGGCCTGTGGGAAGCAGATGGCATGACCGTAGGGCAGGGCAGTGCTGTGGCCCGGAAGCAGTTACTGCTCTGGGACCTCTCCGAAGTGAGGACCAGAGACCCAGTGCCACAGAGACCTGACGTCCTCCACTGATGTCTCTGCACTCCCAACCCCTGCTTTTTCCCCTTTAGATCCAGGCGAGACCATGGCTTCGTGACTCCTTGCCAGGAAGCTCCATGTTGGGCCTAAGCCCCAGATGATTTTCAGGCTGCAGAGAGCTCTCCATCCTGGAAGGAGAGGGTTTGCCAGGCACAGACCCCTTTGGCAGTGGCCGCCCTCCAGGAGAATCTGTGCAGCAGCTCCGGTGGGGCAGATATACATGAGCAGCCAGCAGGGTGGACCCCTGTAAGGAAATTGCCCAGAAGGCAGGCAGATGGGTGGGCCTGGGAGCATGGCGGAACTTGGCCCTGGTCCATTACACCTGCCTTTAAAGGACACCATTAAAGTTTCCTGCTGTTTTCTTCCCTTGTCCCAAAGCCCTTTGTTCTCTGGCCACCGCTGATCAGCCTGGCTTCCGGAGAGCCAGCAGTGCCTGGAGGAGGTGGGAGAGGATAGTATGTGTGGCACTATCCGCAGCTGGGCGCAGAGTCTCACCAAGGGAGGGAAGTCTGGATTGTCCTGACCTCTGCCCCAAATTCTGCTTTTATGGAACTCTTTGCCCCTGAGCCTTTGGGTCACCTGCTCTCCGGGACGCACAGCCTAACTGTGGGCAAAGTCCCTGGACCCCGCATGACCATCAGGACAGAGCCACTCAGATGTCATTGCTAAAGTTACCTTCTCTCTTCATGGGATTATCCACACTTAAGCCCAGGTGACAGCCGCCAGTATGGCACGGCTTGAGGAGGGTCCCCAACCTTCTGGGATCCCACAGCCTGCCCTGGGGCTGAAGATCCCACAACGGGAACACATCCTTTGGAGTATCCAGAAGACCCTATTAAGATGCAGTTGTCGCTAGAGGAAAGCCTTGGAGAAGAGGCTGTGGCCTCCCCACGGAGGTGCTCCAGCATTCTCTGTGGTAACGTTCAGCCAGAATCACCTCCAGGGATCCAAGGGGTTTTTCCTCCTGGGACCAAAGCCCTTGATTTCCCTCCATTCCCCTCTCCCACAGTGAAGCTTCAGCTCAGCGCAGGTCCAGGACAATCAGAGGACAAGCTGCTTTAGCACAGGGTCTCATAAGTGACTAAATAGAACCAATAAAACTTACTAAGGAAGACAATTAAGGCCACAAGGAGAAGCATTAGAGATGCAGGCCCACAGTCCCTTATCCACAATTCTGAAAGGCCGAAAGCACTCTGACGTGTGAAAAACAAACAAAAAAAAAACATGCGCATTTGGTACCAAAGCCTAACTTAAAACGAGGTGACGCTATTCGTGATCACCCTGGTGGCACAGTGGTTAAGAGCTATGGCTGCTAACCAAAAGGTCAGCAGTTTGAATCCACCAGCTGCTCCTTGGAAACTCTATGGGGCAGTTCTACCCTGTCCTATAGGGTTGCTATGAGTTGGAATTGACTCCATGGCAATGGGTTATCCCACTTCTGGTGATTATTACTACATTTTTCTGCAGAATTATTAAAGTGCTTATTTACCAAGTGCTGACCCAGGCCCTGCTGGGGGTGTTAGTAAAACACGTGGTATATGCGCCATATTATATGGCTCAAGGGTTCAGATAAAGGACTGTGAACATGTATAGTATGCTATTACAGATAAACTATACCAGGGCATGAACAGTATTACTCGGGAGCCTATATAGAACAGTGGTTAAGAAAGTAGGCGGTGAATCAGACCTACTGAATTTAAATCCTGGTTCTACCATCTACTAGCTGTGTGACCTTGTAAACATTGCCTAATCTTTTTATACCTCTCTTCCATCGATGACAATAACAGAACCTACCTTCTAGGGTTGTTGTGAGGGTTGAGTGAGTTAATACATGTAAGAACATAAAACAATGCTTGGCACGGAGAAAGCAGTCAACGTTAGCTATTATTACGTTAATCCAGACCAATGGAATGTATCACGTTCATTCACTCACTCATCCAAAAAAATGTATAAGACCAGCCCATTTTTCTTCCCTAAACTGCAGACTCATACACATAGAGGCCCAGAGGTCTGTGGAAGTACAGCTGAGAGGATTTCATTGGTTTTGAGCAAAAAGTACATGGTTTTGGTAGATTTCAAACCTCATGCAACTCAAGATTTAGCGTCTAAGAGCATTTGGCAAGAAAGATGGCTGCGGGTGGGGTACATATAAACTCAGAGAAGTATGGGTGGAGCCACTGTCTGTATGACCCAGGTAAGTAGGCTCTCTCTGTTCTGATGGAAACTGCTGGAGAAGAGACTGGATGGCCCGTGTAGATGTTTTCCCATAGGCAAGGAAGGCCCAGGATTGGCTGTGGGGAGCCTCCGAGAAATGAACCGGAAGAAGTGCATCAGAGGGAGACCTGAGGACTGGGCCCATTCCAGGTGTGGACCCTTCCTGTAAAGGGCAGTGCAAGCAAAGAGGTCCAACAAGCAAACAGGAGTATGACTCACTGTGGGTTAGTCCTGAATCCTTGCCATTGCTTGCTTCTTTTGAGGGGCACAGATTCTGGTACATCCTTAACTCTAGCACCCTCCCTGGTGCAGGGCTAAGTCTGAAAGCTGTCAGGCACATCACTCAGTATTACACAGTGCAAGAACTGTCATGTAATCGTGGGATTTTAGAGCTAGAAGGCCCTTCCCCTGGCCCAATATCTTCTCTTTACAGTAGGGAAACAGACCAAACTCAAACCTAGGCCCAGCGCTCTCTGGAATTAGCAAAAGTGTTCCCTTTCCCTGGAGCTGAGATCCCCAATGAGGAATGCTCCATGGTCCTCACAGAACCCTCTGGGTAATCCCTCAGCAAGACACTAGTGATGAAGAGAAGGGAGGCACATCCCCTGCCTGGGTGAAGGATGCGGGTGGGGTGAGGAAAGCTGGTTTATGAGCTGTTGGGCCATCCTCAGGAGCCCAAAGGCAGGCAGGCCTGGGTGCCTGGTGACTCAGCCCCCAAGAAGCAGACCAGAAGGAAGCCCAGGGCACCTGGCTGCTGAGAATGGTGGAAGTTAACCTGGAGTGTGACGCCCCAGTGTGATGGAAGGCCAGTGGGAGTGGGGTCCAATGGGTGGCACCTCCAGAGTTAGGACGATCACACATCTGGGTTTACCTAGGACAGCCCAGCAGATGTATATTGTAACTGTTATCCCAGCATAATATTAAGAGTGTCCCTTTCACTACTAGAAATATCCTGTTTTGGACAATAATTGTTCTGGTTACCCTGGAGAGCTCCAAGGCTCTGACTGCAAAGGCTAAGTGTGGACAGATGAACCCCTGCCCTGGCCCAATGGGGCCTTCCTTCCCTGCTACTCCTTTGCTCTGAATCATTCTGGATCTACCTCCAGGATCCAGCTTAGGCCAGGGTAGAGGCCTGGGCTCCAGACTGTGTAGGGAAGCCCTTCCACTCATAATCCCTGAGAGGCTCAGCTTGGCCTTGGGCAACTCCAAAAGGGTAGCTAGCGGGCCAAGAGGCACTCTGGGACCAACCCAAGATCTGAGATGGCTGGAGATGGCCCTGGCCTGCACCAAGCCCCCAGCCAGGCCTGTCCTAAGGCTGAGCAGGAGGAGCAGGGCTTGAAACAGGGCGCACACTTCCTGGATATTTGCACCATGATGTTAGACTTTCCCCTCATGGGGCGGGGAGTTCCAGCAGAGAGGCTACAGACAAAGCTCCCCATCTCTCCACCACCTTGAGGTGGGACCAGGGAGACAGCAGTGCCTTGACTGTACAGTGGTGAATCAGAACCCAGAAAGGCCAGGACACTACCCAATGCAAAGTAACTAATTAATTATATTTAAAATGACAATAACGCTATTTACTGACCCCTTACAGCGGTGTGAGTAGCCCTGGTGGTGCTGATACAGTGGTTAATCACTCAGCTGCTGACCGCAAGGTCCGCGGTTCAAACCCACCAGCCCGCACAACATGGGAGAAGGATGTCAGCAGTCTGCTTCCGTAAGGATTGCAGCCTTGGAAACAAACCTTATGAGGCAGTTCTACTCTGTCCTGTAGGGTCCCTATGAGTCGGAATCAATGCAACAGCAATGGGGTATAGCCACTGTAGGCTGCCCTTCCTATACCTTGGGGCTGGTTCTCACACAATTTAGCCATAGGCCTCCAAGGAGGTCACGTTCCAGGGAATTACACCCCCGACTTTCCTTCTCATAGGAAAAGACCCCACTTCTTGCCTTTGCCTATGAGGGAGCCACATTTTCTTCCTTCTGGGACTGACTGGGGCCCCGACTGAACTATCCCCTCCTCCTCCCCACCATCATACACTGGTCCCCAAGGAGGGAGCTGAAGAAAGTGCCTTCCATTTTCTATACCTATCTAGCAGAAAAGCTGAACGTGAACAGACCCATGCTGCGTACTGCAGAGTGCCGATGGGGCAGGGATGGAGCCAGGGCTGAGACTTTGCTCCAGGTGGGGTGGCCAAAGGACCTGACAGGAGCACCTCTCTGGGCAGCACGTTGTCACGGTGTGGACAGGAAGGCCAGGCCTGCAGCCATCAGCCTTCTACTGTGACACCCCATGGGACAGTCCTTAGGGCCCCTGTATGGCTGAAACCAAATGGAAGAGGAAAAAGTCACATCCCAGGTAAGTGGCATTCTTCCCAAGTTGCCTATTTTTGTCTTCTTGTATAACCTGTTAGATTCTCTCCCCGTCACAGGCATTTTTTTGCAGTGAGTATAATGGTATTGTTGTGGATTGAATTGTGTCCCCCCAAAATATGTGTCAACTTGGCTAGGCCATGATTCCCAGTGTTGTGTGGTTGTCCAACATTTTTGTGATCTGATGTAATTATCCTATGTGTTGTAAATCCTAACCTCTATGATGTTAATCAGGCAGGATTAAAGGCAGTTATGTTAATGAGGCAGGACTCAATCTATAGGATTAGGTTGTATCTTGAGTCAATTTCTTTTGAGGTACAAAACAAAGAAGTGAGCAGAAAGGCGAAGGACCTCATACCACGAAGAAAGAAGAGCCAGGAGCAGAATGTGTCCTTTGGACCTGGGGTCCCTACACTGAGAAACTCCTAGACCAGGTGAAGATTGATGACAAGGACCTTCCCCCAGAGCTGACAGAGAGAGAGAGCCTTCCCCTGGAGCTGGTGTCCTGAATTCGGACTTCTAGCCTCCTAAACTGTGAGAGATTAAGTTTCTGTTTGTTAAAGCCATCCACTTGTGGTATTTCTGTCATAGCAGCACTAAATAGCTAAGACAGGTTTTAACTCATTATCAGTCACTTACCGTAAGCAATTCACTTCATTTTTAACACCAGGGGCATGCAATTGGATTAATCACAATCCTTGGCTTGTAATCCTCTCTCTTCATTGATCTAGGCACGGCCCACGTTTGTGTTTATTTATGATGATTTATTTATTTCAAAATAACTTAAGAAACTAGCACCCAGCACTAGAACTAATGCATGGCAATACCCACCTCTACCTATGTGCTCCTCCTCTATCCTGTCCCTCTGCTCCCTGCCCTACCACCCACCCCCCAGAGATTCTGCTCTCTGAGGCTTCTGAAGTACCCACACCTACCACAGTTAAGCCACCAGGACCACCACCCAGGGCCTCTGAGTTCTAACTAGTGGAATGTGCTTGGGCTCAGAGGGGTCTGAGACTCAGTCAGGGATGGTTGCTCCCATTACTGCAGCTGCAGGCACCGCATGCCATGAAGTCACAGCGCCCACCAACTTATTTCACGTTCGTTTTTAATGTCATCTAAGCCAGGGTTTCTCGAGCTTGGCGCTATACATTTTAGGTGGGATAATTCTTTGTTGTGGGGAGCTGTTCTGTCTGTTGCGGACTGTTGAGCAACATACCTGGCTTCGACCCACTGCTGCCAGTAGAACGCTCATGCACCCCCATCCCCACTGTGACTATTGAAAATGTCTCATAGGGGGCAAAATCACCCCCAGTTGAAAAGCACTGAGTTAAGCAAATATTTAGGAATATCCAGTTCAACAAACTCTGCAGATGGCATGCCCCCACAAATACAGAACCCCTCCCTAAAAGAAAGCAGCTAAAAATTGTGCACATTTATGCTGTGGAGCCTTGCTAGGCAAAGTGTGGTCCTCAAATTAGCAGCATGAAAAACTCATTATAAATGCAGAATCTCCAGCCCCGTAAAACCAAATGAGACTAACGAGGTACAGGAGTCCAGTGACAAGGGCCAGAAGGCAGAAGGGGACAAGGAAGCTGGTGATAGGGAACCCAAGTTTGAGTAAGGATATTGTTGATGCGTTGTGAGATTGTTAACCATTGTCATAGGGCAACATTTGTAGTAACTGTTAAATGAGAAACTATTTTGTTCTGTAAGCTTTCATCTTAAGTGAGAATAACAGCACAATTGGAAGAGTGTAGTCAATGTCACTGAACTGTGCATGTAGAAATTTTTGAAACGGTGTATCTTTGGCTATGTGTATTTTCACCAAAAAAAAAAAAAAAAGGTTGAGAAGTTAGAAGGGTAATATGTTGTGGGGTTGTTAACCAATGTCATAAAACAACATGTGTACTACTGTTTCATGAGAAACTATTTGTTCTGTAAGCCTTCACCTGAAGTACAATAAAATATTTAAAAAAATAAAAATAAAAAAAAAAAGAAAGAAAGTGTATTGCCTCTATAGAAGTATATGTGGAAATAAATTTTAAAAAGCAAATAAATAAATAAATAAATAAATAAATGCAGAATCTCAGGCCCCACCCAGACCTGCTGAATCAGGGTTTGCAGTTTAAGGAGACCCCCAGATGACTCCTTGGCACAATCAAGTTTGAGAAGCCCTGTGGCAGAGATAAATTGTAATAGATACACACACGGTGACTAAAGTGGATCCAGATGCAATGTTTCCCAAAGGCATTACTGCCATTTTGGGTGGAACAATCCATTGTTGTGTGGGGTTGGCCCCGCTTTGCAGGACATCCCTGACACACCCCGATTCAATGCCCGCAATGCTCCCTCGTCCCCAAGACAACCAGAAACACTCTGGCAGAGTGTCCAATGCCCTGTGGGCAGCAGGATGGCCTCTGGGTGTGCACCTCTGGTGAGGGGTGTTTTTGCAATATGGAGAGTTCTCTCCCCTTGTGTGACCCTGGGTGGGTGCAGAGTTTGACAGCCTCGGCGGGTCCAGGAGGCGAGGAGAGATGCAGAAGTTAAAACATCACAGACTCCCCAAGGAGGACAGGAGCCAGGCCCCCTAGCTTGGTGTATCCCATCCCAGGCATTGGGAGCATGCCAGCACTGGGGCGGCAGGGAGTGGAACGGCAGGAGACAGGAGCCCGTGGCCTTCTGGGAGAGACTGGAGCTGGCAGTGCAGCCCAACCAGTCAGACCAGCAAGGGCACTTCCCCCTGCTCCTGGCAGCCTCACTGGCAGAGACAAGATAAAGCAAACAAATGAAAACAGCTTGGCATCCGAGGGCCAAGTCTGGGGTGAGGAAGGGAATGCATCCAGGTGGGCGAAGTGCCTGTTCTGTGCCCTGCCCCACCCCGTCCCCTTCTCACCTGGGAGGCAGGAGGGGGATCTGCAGGCCCTTCCCAGAGGCAAGAGAAGGTGGCTCCACACTGGGAAACTTGAGAGCTCAGTGGGGAGAGCTCTAGCTTCCAGGCCCAGCTGGACGCCTGCCCGAGGCTGGGGAGAAGGGGCTGGGTTTGCGGGGCTCAGTGCAGCAGCATCTCCTGCCAGGTCCCCACGTCTCCGAGGCCCCGGCCCCGTTAGGACGACCTGCACTTCCTCCGACGCCCTGTGCATTTACACCTGCTGTTCCTTCTGCCTGGAAAGCCCATCCCTACTTCTAGCTAGACACTACCCATTCTTTAAGATCCCTCTTAGAAGCACTTTCTAACCTTCCCTCCTCTCAGTCCCCAGGCTCAGCTGGGGGAAGGGCTGCAGCCTCTTCTGAGTTCCCCTGACCCTAGGCAAGCAGTCCCAGGTGGTGGAAATGGTTAAGTGCTTGCTGCTAACTGAAAGACCAGCAATTTGAATCCACCCAGAGGTACCTCGGAAGAAAGGTCTGGGATCTACTTCCGAATGATCACAGCCATTGAAAACCCTACGGAGCACAGATCTACTCTGAAACACGTGGGGTTGTCATGAGTGGGAATTGATTTGACACCAACTGTTTTTGTTTTAACTCCAGGCACTCAGCAGGGTTCTAGCTGGTACGCGGTTCTATTGCAGGTGGTTTGCCTTGAGCATAGGTCTTGTGTCTTTTTCGTCTCTATCCTCGGTGCCTGGCACAGCACCTGACACAAAATCGGTATTCAAACAACGTTTGTTGAATGAATGAATGAATGAGGACATCCTAGAGTGCATGGTCCAACAAGGTCACGTGCCAGCTGTTCTCTTTCATCCATTTCCGTTAGTCAGTGAGTCAGTTAACCGGCATTTATGGAGCACCTGCCTTGGACCAGGTCCTGGGATTTAATGAAGAGCAACAAGGACACACCCGGACTGATGGCTCTTACACTCTGGTGAGGGACTTGTCACGTAACACAGCCTCTGACTGCCAGAAGGGAGGCCGCTGGTCTCATTTCTTTGTTTACAGTTGAGGAAACTGCAGCCCATGGGTGGGAAAGACAAGTCTTTCTCAAATCCATCTGTGAGTGGGGTCTTCCCGTAACTGCTGCCACAGGTAACTGGTGTCCAGAGTCTGCATCTGTGCGGCACACGCCTCAGAGTTGGCAGAAGCCAGCCTCTCAAATACCACAGCTCCCTGGTGAACCACAGGGAACTAAATCTAGCAAACCTCTCTGCCTCTTCTATTGGAATACCCACTGCTTCCTACAGCTCCTTACAAGGGGGCTGAACAGGAAATCAGAAATAGGCCCAGATTGATCCAGAGAGGTCTGCATCCCTCCACTTCTGTCTTAGTCATCTAGTGCTGCTATAACAGAAATACCACAAGTGGTTGGTTTTAACAAAGAGAAGTTTATTTCCTTATAGTAAAGTAGGCTAAAAGTCCGAATTCAAGGTGTCAGCTCCAGGGGAAGGCTTTCTCTCTCTCTTGGCCTTCTCATCAGTGTTCCCCCAGACTAGGAGCTTCTTGGCGCAGGAACCCCGGTCCAAAGGATAGGCTCTGCTCCCGGCACTGCTTTCTTGGTGGTATGAGGTCCCCAACTCTCTGCTTGCTTCCGTTTCGTTTTATCTCTTGTAAGGTAAAAGGTGATGCAGGCCACACCCTAGGGAAACTCCCTTTACATTGGATCAGGGATATGACCTGGGTAAGGGTGGTGTTACAATCCCACCCTAATCCTCTTTAACATAAAATTACAATCACAAAATGGAGGCCAACCACACAATTATGGGAATCGTGGCCCAGCCAAATTAATACACGCATTTTTTGGGGGATATAACTCAAACCATGACAACTTCCATCTGCAAGGAATCTTGGTGGTTAAATGCTCAGCTGTTAACCAAAAGGCTGGTGGTTTGAACCCATCCAGCAGCTCCGTGAGAGAAAGCTGTGGCAATCTGCTCCCATAAAGATGACAGTCTAGAAAGCCCTATGGGGAGTTCTACTCTGTCACATGGGGTCCATATGAGTTGAAATCAACTCAACAGCACCTATCAACAACACCTTCTGTCTTCTGCTGTTAGGAGATGATGCTTTTCCACTCGGCCTGTCTCTGGATTCTTGTCTCCCTGCTTTAGCTGGAGAGCCTGTGTTGGAAGAAAGGCACTGAAACTCCCCAGAAGCAACAGTGTTCTGAAGACCTACACAGCGAAGAAGGGAAATGTGTGGTTCTGGCCTGGCTGAAGAGGCCTGGGTCTTCGTCTTTGTCACGTTCAGACCCAGGGTAAGCCTGGGATTCTGAATTGTAAACAGTTCCTCCAAAGTTGCTCTAGAAGCATCCCAAACCAGAGTTTCTCACTGGTCCTCCATCTCCCAGGGTTGTTTTAAGAAAGGAAAAATACTGGCCAATCCTGGCTAGGACCCACACCTCCAGGGAAGACCAAAAAAAAAGGACAGCCTCTGGGGAAAAGGGTAGAGGTGGAAACAGAGGTCAAATACGTTGTTACCCGTGATAGTTAATTTTACGTGTTAACTTTGTTTGGCTATGATTCTCAGTGGTTTGGCCAGATACCGAACTGGTTGCTGTGATGTGATGTAATCATCTTCTGTGATGTGATCTGATGTGATCAACCAAGCAGGTGAAGGGGAGTTTCCTTGGGGGTGTAGTCTGTCTACAGAATGTAAATGGATATTCTCGCAGAGCTCATTCTGTCTTTTGTCACTGCACTCTTCTCGCTGCCTGACCTACAGATCTTGGGACATAAGCCTGCAGAAGTCTCTGGCCTGCTGCTTGCCCTACAGCCTTTGGACCTGCCAGTCCCACAACTGCGTGAGCCAATCTCTTCAATTATCTCTCTCTCTTTCTATCTGTATGTCTCATTGGTTTTGATCCTCTCGAGAACCCAAAGACATCACCTCACTTAATTCTTTTAATATAATTTATTTTTGCTGTCATTGTTGAAAATATACACAGCAGAACATACGCCAGTTCAACAGCTTCTATGTGTACAATTCAGTGACACTGATTACATCCTTTGAGTTGTACAACCGTTCTTACCCGCCTTTTCTGAGTTGTTCCTCTCCCATTAACATAAACTCAATGCCCCCTAAGGTTCCTATCTGTCTTAGTTTTCCAGTGCTGCTATAACAGAAATATCACAAGGGGATGGCTTTAGCAAACAGGAATTTATTCTCTCACAGTCTGGAAGTCTACAAGTCCGAATTCCAGGCACCAGCTCCAGGGGAAGGCTTTCTCTCTTTTTCGGCTCTGGGGGAAGGTCCTTGTCATGAGTCTTCCCTTGGGTCGAGGAGTTTCTCAGTGTAGGGATCTGGAGTCCAAAGGACATGCTCTTTTGGCTGTTCTTCCTTGGTGGTATGAGATCCCTCCCCTCTCTGCTGGATTCTCTTTTTTATCTCGAAAGAGATTGACTCAAGATACAACCTAATCCTGTAGATTGAGTCCTGCCTTATTAACATAACCGCCTCTACTCCTGCCTCATTAACATCATAGAAGTTAGGATTTACAACACACAGGATAATCACATCAGATCACAAAATGGTAGACAACCACAAAATACTGGGAATCATGGCCTAGCCAAGTTGACACACATTTTGGGGGGACACAATTCAATCCATAACACTATTCATCTTTAGAGTTGCCATTGTCAATTTGATCCCTTATAGATATTAAAAGAGTTCAACGCTCAAGGCAGACATTCTTTACTAGTTAAGTTAAACTATTGTTTATTTGTTTTTTCTTTTTTTAATTGTACTTCAGGTGAAGGCTTACAGAACAAATAGTTTCTCATGAAACAGTAGTACACATAGTGTTTTATGACATGTCAGCCCTATAACTTCTCAACCTTTTTTTTTTGGTGAAAATACACATAGCCAAAGATACACCATTTCAAAAATTTCTACATGCACGGTTCAGTGACATTGACTACGCTCTTCTAATTGTGCTGTTATTCTCACTTAAGATGAAGGCTTACGGAACAAAATAGTTTCTCATTTAACAGTTACTACAAATGTTACCCTATGACAATGGTTAACCATCTCACAGCACATCAACAATATCCTTACTCAACCTTGGGTTCCCTATCACCAGCTTCCTTGTCCCCTTCTGCCTTCTGGCCCTTGTCACTGGACTCCTGTACCTCGTTAGTCTCGTTTGGTTTCACAGGGCTGTCCACTCCCAGGCTGAACAGTGACCCTTGGAGATAACTTCACCACTGAGCTAAAAGGGTGTCTGGGGGCCATACTCTTGGGGTTTCTCCAGTCTCCTTTAGGCCAGTAAATCTGGTCTTTTGTGAGTTAGAATTATGTTCTACATCCTTCTCCAGCTCTGTCCAGAACCCTCTGTTGTGATCCTGGTCAGAGCAGTCAGTGGTAGCCGGGCACCATCTAGCTGTACTGGACTCAGTCCAGTGGAGGCCTTGGTAGCTGTGGACAATTAGTCCTTCGGACTAATCTTTTCCTTGTATCCTGTTCTCTTCATTCTCCCTTGCTCCTGAAGGGATGAGACCAGTGGAGTATCTTAGATGGCCGCTTACAGGCTTTTAAGACCCCAGACACTACTCACCAAGGTAGAATGTAGAGCATTGTCTTTATAAGCTGTGTCATGCCAATTGAGCTAGATGTTCCTCGAGACCATGGTCCCCAGAGCCCTCCGCCCAGCAATTCAGTCCCTCAGGGAGTTTGGATGTGTCTATGGGGCTTCCATGACCGTTCCTAGTACAAGTTGTGCTCGTTTCCCCTGTATTGTGTACTGTCTCACCCTTCACCCAAGATGCCACTTATCTATTGCCTATTTAGTATTTCCCCCCACCCCTCCCATCCCTGGTAACCAACAAAGATTGTTACATTTTGTGTGTGAACTTTTTCATGGGTTTTTACAATAGAGGTCTCATCCAATATTTGCCCTTTTGTGATTGACTTATTTCACTCAGCGTAATGTCCTCCAGTTTCATCCATGTTATGAGATGCTTCACAGATTCATTGTTGTTCTTTCTTGTTGCATAGTACTCCACTGTGTGTATGTACCATAGTTTGTTTATCCATTCATCTGTTGATGGGCATCTAGGTTGTTTCCATCGTTTTGCTATTGTGAACAATGCTGCCATGAACATAGGTCTATTCATATGACAGCTCTTATTTCTCTAGGATATATTCCTAGGAGTACAGCTTGGTTTTGAGAAGGCTTCAGGGGATATCTTTGGCTTATATCAGGGCAATAGTTTCAGGAGTTCATCCAACCTTCACAGCTCCAGAAAATCTAGATTCCATGAAGATTTTAAATTCTGTTCTACATGTTCCCCCTTTTGATGAGGATTCTTCTATAGAATCTTTGATCAAAACGTTCAGTAATGGTAGCCAGGCACCATCCAGTTCTTCTGGTCTCATGGCAAAGGGGGCCGTTGTTCAAGGAGGCAATTGGCCTCACATTCCATCTCCTCCTTCTTTTCCTAAGTCGTCTTCTTCCTCTTTTGCTCCAGGTGAATAGAGACCAATTGTTGTACCTTGAATGGCCACCTGCAAGCTTTTAAGACCCCAGGCACTACTCAATGGAACTAGGATGCAGACGAGAAGCACTAAACACATTATTAGGCCAATTAATTGGGATGTTCCATGAAACCATGACCCTAAACCTCTAAAGCAAGGAACAAAATCTCATGCGTTATCTGGTTGTACATAAACAGCCTCAGCAGCTACTCTTTTTCTTTTTCTTGTTGTCATTGTTGTAAATATGTCTATCACACCACCTCACTTAATTCTTCTCTGAATTGTCTGACGTCTAGCTACTTCTCAATGGACAATCCAAGTATCTTTGTGCTTGGTTCCCACATTCAGCCAGACTAAGTTGTTTCCAATTCTCCTGCCCTCTCCCAGCCTGGGGGCCTCTGACCTTTGGCCTTTCCTTGGAAAAGCAATGCAGAGCCCAGATCTGCTGGAATACCTCCCATGGAGGGGCCCCTCCAAATGTCAGAAGCAAACTTTCCATAGTCTGCACCACACCCCCAGGAGGCAACATCTGAGGGAGGGAGAGAAAAAGCATACCTGGCAAAGAAGTGATGGGGGCCCTGACATATAAACCGACAGACACTCCATCCCTGTCAGCTTCCCCACATTGTTTGGCTCTGTCAGGATCCATCCTCACCGCTGTTGACCTATCGCAGGATCATCATCTCCCTGAATAAGGACAGACCAGGCCTCCCCACTATGGAGTCACATGAACACCAGTAATGAAAATCCCACGGGCTCTTTAGTCCCTGGGAGCTCCAGTCCCAGGGCCATGGCTACCACACCAGTGCTTTGTATGAGTTAGAACAAACGAGGCAGCCCTTCTGGGAAGATGATTTTTTTTAAGGCTCCTCTCTGGTAGGACGAAGCAGGGAAAGGCTCCCCGATCCAGCCAGGCACTTGACTGCAGCATAATCTGCACAGACATGCGACCCTGGATCAGCCCCCTTTCCAAAGCCTCCCCCAGGTTGTCTGGGCATTCTCCAGGGTATTGCTCTTGTGCTCCCTCATCGGTCCATCCCTTGCAGTTACCACCTGGCTTCTGCTGTGCTCTTTCTTTCTTGCTCCACCCCCCTGGCTGATGGCCTCTGTCTCTGAGACTAGTGGGGACACCTCACCTCTGCTTGTCCCTGCTGTGAGGATGCTGATGTCCAGGCCCAGGGGTGTTCTCCTGATGCTCTCAGAACGGCCAGTCCTTGAGATGCTGGAGCTGGGCTATGCCCTTGGCCCCTGGGCATAAAGGCCGTGCTGCTGGAGGC
Source organism: Trichechus manatus latirostris (assembly GCF_000243295.1). Taxonomy (NCBI): domain Eukaryota; kingdom Metazoa; phylum Chordata; class Mammalia; order Sirenia; family Trichechidae; genus Trichechus; species Trichechus manatus. Next base: position 8,451,572 of record NW_004444012.1, read on the forward strand.
TGGCAGCATGCCGAACCCAGAACCGGCTCCTGCAGCCTCTGCTTGCAGGCCCTCTCCACAAGGCCTTGGGGCTAGGCCAAGGGTCACTGTCCAAGGTGATATCACATGACCCTCCCCATTCCAGTTCCCTCAAACCCATGTGCAAAACGCGCCTGTCTTCACCATTCTTCTCCCTCAAAGACTAACAGAATTCTCTGCTGGGGGCCTCACCCATTAGTTCATGGGACATGCCTATCACGTTGGAGAGAGCGGCAGCTGTCACTACATATGGTGCTGTGGGACCGCGAATTCGCTCCTCCTCCAGAACGTGGCACCCACAAGCAAGTTTATTGAACATTAAAACTGGCTGAATTCCTTAATTTAGAGCTGAGGTTGGCACCCAGAGCACTCGGCTTGCAGTAAGTCACTGCCAGCATTTAGATTCTGCTCTGTTCTTCAGCGAGTGCCACTCAGTGCCTCTCACTTGGAGTTCAGATCACTTCATGTGTGAAATGAGCACAATGCTGAACACCTGGGAGCTCTCTAGATTCTCCAAGGACTTCCTGACACTAAAACTCTGCCCAGAATAATGCCGGGGTAGGACAGCCTAACTTTGCATTTTCTCTTAGCTGCATAGTTTCTTCAGCTCCACATTTTACTTTGTTTCTTAACAGCCCTGCTCTATGACTGTTTCTATTCTCAGCTTGTGGTCCATTCTGACCTTTTAGTTCTTTTCTGCCAGGTGCAAGTTGATAACTAGTATCTCCCCACTCAGATTGTGTATTTCTTGTATATTACTGGGTCAGCCTATTTCTAATGTTTTTAGAAGACCCAGAAAAGCAGAAACAGTCCAGAAAGGAGTTTCCACAGAGTTGAAAAAGTTCTCTAGTACCCTGTTAGCAACAGCTACTGTAAGATGCAGCTGGGAAGCAGTTAGCAGCCCCAGCCCTGGCTCAATGACCCATGGTCCATGAAAGGGTTAAGTTACTAAATTTGTAGAAGTTAGTTACAGCAGCAATATAAAACTAATACATCCCTCCCTTGGAGATTCACAGGCACTTTGATATATTAAAAAGGAGCCCTGGTGGTGATCAATGGCTAACTGAGAGGTCTGAGGTTCCAAACCACCAGTGACTCCACAGCAGAAAGGTGTGGCGGTCTGCTTCCATAGAGATGTACAGCCTTGGAAACCTCATGAAATCTCTACGAGTCAGAATCCACTCGATGGCAGTGAGGTTTTTTTTGGTTTAGGAAGTCTTTTAGTAAAAAAAGAACCCAAATAAACCCATTGCCGTTGAGTGACTCGAACTCATAGTGACCCTATAGGACAGAGCAGAACTGCCCCATAGGGTTTCCAAGGAGTGGTTGGTGGATTCGAACTGCCAACCTCTTGGTTAGCAGCTCTAGCTCACCGTAGCTCTTAACCACTGCTCCAGTAGGGCTCAAGATACCCATTCAACTCAGCATTTCTGAAACTTACTTGAGCAGCAAACTTTTACTCCCCTGAAACATCTATTAGCTTCTTAGAACATAATGTGGAAGACACAGCATTGAAACACTAACTGTTATCAGCATCTTAGTGTGATTAGGTCATGCTTTCAATGTGACAGGTGAAATAGAGTAGGACACAGGACAGGTATCTTTTTTTTTAACTTTTTAAAATTGTGCTTTAGATGAAGGTTTGCAGAACAAATAGTTTCTCATTAAACAGTTATTACACATATTGTTTTATGGCAACGGTTAACAACCTCACGACACGTCAACACTGTCCCTTCTCAGCCTTGGGTTCCCTGTTACCAGCTGTCCTGTCCCTGGGCTGTTGTGCCCCCATTAGTCTCGTTTTGTTTTATAGAGCTGTCTTAATCTTTGGCTGAATGGTGAACCTCAGGAGTGACTTCATTACTGAGTTAAAAGGGTGTCCGGGGGCCATACTCTCAGGGTTTCTCCAGTCTCTGTCAGGCCAGTAAATCTGGTCTTTTTTTGTGAGTTAGAATTTTGTTCTACACTTTTCTCCAGCTCTGTCTGGGACCCTCTGTGGTGATCCTTGTCAGAGCAGTTAGTGGTGGTAGCCAGGCACCATCTAGTTGTACTGGACTCAGTCTGGTGGAGGCCATGATAGTTGTGGTCCAGGACAGGTATCTTTTGATGGAGGTCTAAATGAGGCCTGGGTGAGGGAACTCAATGGAGACAGTAGTGAATAAAAAGGAGGTGAACACACGCTAAGCTTCAGCTACTACACAACTTGTGTGGTTGTGCTAATAGTTTGCGCCAAGTCCTCTTTGCCCGTCAGGTTCACCATCTTCTCTGGAAAATGTCCCTGACCTCCTCTCCCCCAGGACTGGCCTGGAAGCTTCTCCTCTGTGCTCCATGACCCCTGTACTTATCTACCTCTGGTTGTGGCAGCCGGGTACTGAAATTGCCTGTTGCTTTGTCTGTCTCTCCCATCAGCATGAAGTTCCCTGAGAGCACAAACTACGTCTAATTTTACTGTTCACATCTGTGTCCCGCTCATGCATGGTACATCGTAGGCACTCAGGCTGAGTCTTTGTTTAATCCTCTTTTGACTATAAATGTGTATGAGTTTCATCCTGACTTTTTCTACCACTGGTGAGTGCTGCTGAAGCCTGAACCACTTTCTGGACCCAGTGCTGGCTGCCCAGTCACAGTCCAGCCTAACAAAAACACATGTTCCAAATAAGAACACACAGCATCTTCCGTCATACATGATAAAACATGCGACGGGTTTAGCCTGAATATGTTCTCTGTTGTACCACTATTTATGGGGGTGGGGGGTAGGGGGGATATCTGACTAGGCTACAAGAAAGACTGGGATCAAAAGAGCAAATACCATACTTCCAAGATGGTTTACAGGGAGTGATCAAAACTGAGAAATAGAGAAGTTGTAGATGTGAACAGGATACTCTGAAGAAAGGAAATGAGGTACTTAAGTCGGTAATAGAAGGTCAGAGAAGATATGAGCGAGAGAGAGAATCCCACACATTACATCCCCCATAAACCAGGTAGGCTTCCTGGATGTAGAGGATTTGGACGGAAAGAGTCATCAGAATTTTCTGTGGTGAACCACCTCATCCTTTCTCTCAGCCCCAAGATGAAGCACATAGTTTGGGCCTGGATAATCAGAGCCCTGAACCCACCGACCTTTATGATTGTTTAAGGGAGGAGGAGGGAACTAATCAGGTGCCTCCTGAGTCTGAGCTTGAACCTGGAAGATTAACGCCTGACTCTGTATCCCATGGAAACGACAATAAACCAACCTGAAGCAGAGCAGAGGTGAGAAATGGAGAGAGGCCTGGTCCTGATGCCACTACAGGAGTCCTGGGTTACGCATTGTCTGAGGGCTTATTTATAAGACTCAGTAGATTCCCTGAGTAAGCCAGCTTGAGTTGGATGTCCAGTCCCTACCAATCAAGGGTCCTGATGATGCAGAAGAAGGAAGACCTTACATAGTATGAACAAAGATGAGAATGTTGGAAACCAAGAGCCAGGAAGTAGTGGACACCCCCTCCCAGTTCCCCTCCGGGAACTGCCACCTCTCCCACCATCCCCATGGTCATAGAGGACAACTCCCATGTACCTGGGTTTGTACAAAAGACTCTGCTCCTCTGGCCACAACTGAGGCCATCACAGTTCCTTCCCCCAGAAATGAGAATTGGAATTAACAGGCCAGCGTCAGTCGAGGTCGGTCTCCTGAAGGAGAAAAGAAGTAAAATCTTGGGAGCCGTGGGATGGCTGTGTTTTCTGCCTGTCGACTGTGGAGAAAGGTAAAGCAAGACAACATCACTGACCACTTTATCGATGAGGAAAACTGAGGGTGAAAGATGTTATATGGCTTGCGTAAGATTGCACGTTTGGTACCACTGGACGAAGCCAGCTATAATTCAATCCTGAATTTAGCTTTTCTTAATTCAAGGGCTGGGCAGGAAATAGCTGCGTCAGAGCGGCCTGAGAACTCTGGTCACGCGGGAGCCTCCGGATAGACGGCAAGGTATGATGGAAGCCTTGCCAGGCATCCCGGAAAAGTCTGGTCAAAGACATCTCCCTATTCTCAAAACACCAACGAAATTCTGGTGCTTAAAGCGTCCCTCCTTCTGCTCAGAGGTTTGCCCCTAGAGCCAGGACGCAGGGAGCACTTGCCCAGAATTTAAAGCACCCAATGCCCGTGAGTCGGAATCCACTCGATGGCAAAGGGTTTGTTTTTTTTTTTTGGTTTGAATGCCTGCGACATCAGGGCACTCAGCTACTCCCAGAAACTACAGCTCCCATTATGCACCGCGACAGCGTGGACTAAGCCCGGAATAAACTACAAGCCCCAGAATGCCTTGGGCGAGAGGCGCATGCACGGAGGAGCGGAGGGACGTAGTAGCCGCGTCGTTCGCGCGGGACCGTTAAATTTGAAAGTCGGCGGCTAGCCATGAGGTCCTGATGTGGCTGGTTTGTGAAGGAGCTGGGTGCCTGCTTTGTCGGGAAGCACCCTCTGGTCTCTTCGGTACCTCTAAGGGTGGGTTGCGGAAGGAAGCCCAGACGGTCTGCGGCCTTGAGCCAGGAACGCAGGATGGCGGAGATGAAGGAAGGGGGTGCTCTGAGGTAAGTACCGGAGAATGGCTGTGGGGAGCTGGGCCTGCAGACTCGAGGGTGCCTGGCAGGTGAGAGAGGCAGCAGTCAAAGAGACCGTTCAGAGCAGTGAAAGAGGACCGACACGGTCAGAAGAAGAGCCGGCGGGGGTGGAGACGCTAGGTGAGGGCTGATCTGAAGGGGACACGTGAGAATCCTGCTGCGTCCAGCTTCAAAGCAAAGGAGGCTGGGGAACCCCAGTGGCACAGAGTGCTTGGCATTCGTATTATGGTCTGTTTTTATCTCAGCTCAGCCCTTTGCTAGCTGTTTGACCTTGGACACATCTTAATATGAATGCTACCTTGCAGAGTTCTTGGGAGAATTCGAAATATTTGCATAGTAACTGCCTCCAAGTAAGTGATAGACAAATGGTAGGTGCTATCGTGGCAGTGGAGCCCTGGTGGCGCAGTGGTTAAGAGCTCGGCTGCTAACCAAAAAGTCGGCAGTTCAAATCCACCAACCGCTCCTTGAAAACCCTATGGGGCAATTCTGCTCTGTCCTGTAGGTTCGCTATGAGTTGGAATCGACTCGACGGCAACGGATGTGGTTTTTTTTTTTTTTTTTTTCCTATCATGGCAATAGCGTCGAGATTGAAAAAGCCCTTCTCTATGTGTGTGTATTAGGTTGGAATTCTTTATGCGTTTTTATTATGGAGTCCACAATACCTAGATAAATGCCGTTAATATTTATTAATAACCTAGTAAATGCTAAGTGCAGCAAATGTACAAAAGACACAGAAATCCCTGTCCTCGTGAAGCTTAAGTTCCAGGGTGGAATGGGGTGGGGGAGACAGACGATAAACAAGATAAATAAAATAAAAGTTAGATGGTAGTCAGTACTTAAAAAAAAAAAACTAGGAAGGAGGATAAGGGAGTGTTGGGGTTGGAGATAGCAATTTTAGACAGATTTGAACAGGAGGCCTTAATGGGGCAATGTCATTTGGGCCACGACTTGAAAACGAAGGGCTAGTCATGCGTATATGGGGGGAAGAAGAACAAAGACAAAGGCTGGGGGTGTGGAGGGGAGGTTGCTGTACCTGGCATGCCCAAGGCCAGTGTCACAGGAACAGAATGAGCCAGGAGAGTAGAAGGCAATGAAGTAAAAAAACAAACAAACGGGGGAATTGTGGCATTATGAGGACTTGGCATTTATTCTGAGATCGAAAGTCATTGGAAGGTGTTGAGCAGAAGAAAAGACGCCATCTGAGTTGAGTTTTAATGGGATCACTTGGGCTGCCTTGTTGAATAGACTGAAGGCAAAAAGGGATGGAAGCAGAGAGACCAGTTGGAAGTTATTGAAATACTGCAGGCAAGAGAAGACGGTGGCTTGAGCCAGGCTGGAAAGAGGGGAGATGGTGGGAAGAGGTTGATTTCTGGATATATTTTGAAAATAGAACCAGCAGAATTTGCCAGCTGACCAGGGGTGTGAGAACGATGTCAACGTTGGCACTAAGATTTTCGGCTTGAGAAACTAGAAGAATGGAATTGCCATTATTTGAGATGGGGGAAGACTGAGAGGAGCAGATCTGGGAGGAGGCAGTAATGAATAGCCCGGTGTGGGACACTTAACTGAAATAGTTATGTAACTGAGATAGTTAGATCACTATTTAAAGAACAAGAGAAGAAATTCAGATGAACTAAAAAACATTTATTCAGTGCTTACTATGTGCCAGATGTTGTACTAGACTATGGGAATACAAAAATAAGTGAGCCATGGTCCTTACATTCACGGGGTTCACACAGTAGAGTTAAAAAAGCTGTGAGTGGTTACAACCTAAATTACTAATTACTTGTAGTTACTTCCCTAAACAATTCATCACTTACAGTTACTTTCTTTTTTCTTTTTAAAAATTGTTGTCAACGTATATAGTAAAACATTTGCCAACTCAACCTTTTTCAGGTGTACAACTTAGTGACATCAATTACATTAATTACGCTGTGCAACTGTCACCTGTAATTGTTGCCAAATTTCCCATCACCATGAACAAAAACTCACTTCTCGCTAAAACAGTGACTCCTCTTTTCCCTTTCCCTCCTGCCCTGGTAACCACTAATAAATTCTATTCTCCATACATTTGCCTCTTGTTATTTCATATAAGTGAGATCACACAATATTTGTCCTATTATGATTGACATTACACTTAGCACAGTGTTTTCAAGCACATAGCAGGACTTCGTTTGTCTTCATGGCTGTATGTACCACATTTTTATCCACTCGTGTTGATGACATTTAGGTTGTTCCCACCTTTTGGCTATTGCCGATAGTGCTGCAATGAGCATTAGTCTACGTATGTCTGTTTGCATTGTTGTTTTCACGTCTCTCTCTGGGGTGTATACCTAGGAGTGGAATTGCTGGGTCATATAGTAGTTCTATGGTAACTTTTTGAGGAACTGCCAAACTGTTTTCCCAGTGGCTGTACCATTTTGCATTCCCATCAGCAATGGATAAGGCTTCCCATTTTTTTACGTACTCAGCAACATTTGTTGTTTTCTGTTTTTTTAATCTTTGTCATTTTAGTGGGAGTGAAGTGGTATCTCATTGTAGTTTTGATTTGCATCTCTCTAATAGCTAATGAGGAAACCTGGTGGCATAGTGGTTAAAGAGTTCTGCTGCTAACCAAAAGGTCGGCACTTGGAATCTACCAGGTGCTCCCTGGAAACCCTATGGGGCAGTGCTACTCTGTCCTGTAGGGTCGTTATGAGTCAGAATCAACTCGAGGGCAATGGGTTTGGTTGGGTTTAATGGCTCATGAAGGGAGTCCTGATGGTTCAGTGCGGTTAAGCACTAGACTGCTAACCGAAAGGCTGATGGTTCGAATTCACTCAGTGGCTTCGAGAGAGAAAGGCCTGGTGATCTGCTCCCGTAAAGATTACAACCTAGACTAGCATTAATCAAAAAAACACAGAATAATAAATGTTGAAGAGGTTGTGGAGAGACTGGAACACTTATACACTGTTGGTGAGACTGTAAAATGGCACAACCATTTTGGAAATCAATCTCGCACTTCCTTAAAAAGCTAGAAATAGAAGTACCATACGATCCAGCTATCCTGCTCCTTGGAATATATCCTAGAGAATTAAGAGCCATCACACAATAGATATATGCACACTCATGTTCATTGCAGCAGTGTTCACGATAGCAAAAAGATGGAAACAACCTAGGTGCCCATCAACGGATGAAGGGATGAACAAATTATGGTATAGTCACACAATGGAATACTATGCAACAATAAAGAACAACGATGAATCCATGAAACATTTTATAACATGGAGGAATCTGGAAGGTATTATGCTGAGTGAACTTAGTCACATAAGGACAAATGTTATATAAGACCACTATTATAAGAACTCAAGAAAAGGTTTAAACACAGAGGAAAACATTCTTTGATGGTTTCAAGGGTGGGAAGGGAGGGAGAGGGGTATTCACTAACTAGAAAGTAGACAAGAATTATCTTAGGTGAAGGGAAGGACAGCACACACTCCAGAGGAAGTCAGCACAACTGGACTAAACCAAAGCTAAGTTTCCTGAATACAACCAAATACTTCGAGGGACAGAGTAGCAGGGGCTGGGGTCTGGGGACCATGGTTTCAGGGGACATTTAGGTCAATTGGCATACAAAGTTTATTAAGAAAATGTTCTGCATCCCATGGTATCTGGGGTCTTAAAAGCTAGTGAGCGGCCATCTAAGATGTATCAATTGGTCCCAACCCACTTGGAGTAAAGGAGAGTGAAGAACACCATGGACACAAGGAAAGTATTAGCCCAAGAGACAGAAACGGCCACATAAACCAGAGACTTCATCGGCATAAGATCAGAAGAACTAGATGGTGCCCAGCTACCACCGACAGGGATCGCAACAGAGAGTCCCTGATGGAGCAGGAGAAAAGTGGGGTGCAGAATTCAAATTCTAGTAAAAAGGCCAGACTTAACGGTTCGATTGAGACTGGAGGGACCCTGGAAGACAGGGCCCCCAGACTTCTGTTAGCCCAAAACTAAAACCATTCCCAAGGTCAACTCTTCAGACAAAGATTAGACTGGACTTTGGGACATAAAATGATACTCGTGAAGAGGGTGCTTCTTAGCTCAAGTAGATACATGACACTAAATGGGCAGCTCCTGTCTAGAGGTGAGATGAGAAGGCAGAGAGGGTCAGAAGCTGGTTGAGTGGACACAGGAAATCGGGTGGAAAGGGGGTGTGTGCTGTCACAGTATAGGGTGAGTAACTAGGTCACATAACAACGTATGTATAAATTTTTGTATGAGAGACTAACTTGAGTTGTAAACTTTCACTTAAAGCACAGCAATTAAAAAAAGATTACAGCCTAGAAAACCCTATGAGGCAGTTCTATTCTGTCGCAGGAGGTCACTATGAGTCGAAATCTACTCACCAGCACCTATCAGCAGCTAATGGCAAATGACACTGAACATCCTTTCATGGGCTTGTTGGCCATTTGAATATCCTTTTTGGTGAAATGTCTGTTTAAGTCCTTTGCCCTTTTTTTGATTGTTGTTTGTCTTTTTGTTGTTAAGTTGTAGAAGTTTTTCATATGTTTTGGATATTAGACCCTTACGGGATATGTGTTTCCCAAAAATTTTCTCCCAATCTGTAGGTTGTCTTTTCACTTTTTGATAAGGTCCTGTAATGAACAGAAGTATTTAGTTTTTATGAGGTCCCATTTATCTATTTTGTCCTTTGCTGCTCATGCTTTTGTTGTCAAATCTGATAATCCATCCTTAAAAACTAGGCCCTGCAACCACGACCCTATATTGTAGTTACTTTCTTGTGGAGAGTTTACAGCTCTTGTCTGACGGAGTTCACACATAACTTCCACTCTGTTTTGAAGATTCACGCCTGTCGGTCTCTGTGTCTTTTTTTATGTTTTAACCACAGAGATAATGTCTTTGTCAGAAGTTGACTTCTGTCTGACCACTGCAGAACTTTGAAGTACAGAGTGCCAATTGCTGTCGAGTTGACTCTGACTCATGGTTTCCCCATGTGCGTCAGAGTAGAACTGTACTCCCTAGGGTTTTTAGTGGCAGATTTTTCCAGGACCTTTCTTCCAAGGTGTCTCTGGGTGGATTCGAACCTGCAACCTTTCGGTTAGCAGTCGGGTGCAGTAACTGTTTGCATCACCCCAGGGACTCCAAAGTACAGCGTACATAACCATAATGGTGATTGCCTCTGCCCTGAAGTTTTGTGAGGATTCCCCAGTGGACCTGATAGAATTGGGAGGGGGGCAGCCGTGACCCGTGAACTGTACTTTTGCCTGCTTCTGCCCTGGGCTATGTGTATACACAAACTTCAGTTTCAAGTTATCGGTTGCAACATGGGGTGCTAGTCTGACCAGCACTCGTGGTAATTTTAAATTAAAGTTGGTGATGCTTTCAATGGTAGGCATAGAACTGCTGCTTTTTAGTCTCCTTTGCCAAATTTATAACGCTTTTTCCTTCTTCCTGCCTTAAACTGTAGTCTTACAGTACTGTCCACAATACCCTTACCAAGTTCTCTCTTCCATCAGCCAAGACTGCGGCCACTAACCTGGAAACCAGGTGACAGAAAGGCTCAGAACTCAGGTGTATGACACCACCACTAACACATCCACTCACCTGTATTCAACTCAGAGATCCTGAATAATCACCTGTCTGAACACATTTACAATAATTTGGTGCTATAGTAAGTCCGTGTTGGTGTGAGATTTACTTTTATTTCCCTCTTCACAGTGAAGCTGTGTCATTGGATGGCGATGAATGGGAGCTGAGTAAGGAAAATGTACAACCCTTAAGGCAGGGGCGGATCATGTCCACACTTCAGGGAGCGCTGGCACAGCAGGAATGTACCTGGAACACGGCCGTTCAGCAGCAGAAACGGTGTGTAGACTGGTTGGGGTTCAGCCTGTCACCATCCCAGCTGTGCAGATAATGTAGGTGTGGATCCACGCCAGATGGCATGAGGGGTGCTCTTCACAAACTGGCAGCAAGTAAATCTGTTCCCCACCTGCTTTCTCTTCACACAACAGCTATGTAAAGAGCTTCTCAAGTGTGGTTAAGAATATGAGCTGTAGGATTTAATTTCATTGTGGAGCAGCCAAACTCTTGTATCAATAGAAATGCATCTTATACAGGGGACAATGATAAGCATAGTCATGAACAAGTCATTCTAGACCCCGAAACAGACGTAACTCTTGTAGTGATCAACTGGAGAGATTGCTTTCTTGGATTCTGAGTACTAAGGGAGAGTTAATCTGCTGTCTTTCATGTGTACTCAATTGTTAACTTTCCAGGACAGTTTTTTTTTTAAATTTTTTTCCATGATTTTTTTATTGTTGTAAAAATAAACATAACACCACCTTTGCCAGTCAGTGGTTTTTTTATATTTTGTTGTTGTTGAGAATATCCAGAGCAAAACATACACCGGTTCGACCGTTTCTGGATGTGCAGTACAGTGACATTGATCACATACTTTGAGTTGTCAGCTCTGCTCACCCTCCTTTTCTGAGTTATTCCTCCGCCATTAACATGAACTCACTGCCCCTAAGGTTCCTATCTCATCTTTCGAGTTGCTGTTGTCACTTTAGCTAGGGAAGTGTCTTTGAGAATATGCCAGAAAAGAAATAGTGGCCTCCAAAGGTAATGTAAACCTCAGAGAAATTGGATTTATACTAGAACATTTTTCAGTATTGATTTAACACACTCTCTGGATAAAGAAAGGCTGAAAAATAGTCTTACATTATTCAAATGAACCTACAGAACTTGCTGTCCTTTGCCTAATATATGTTTTGATAAAAATGCCTTTTTTTTTTTTTTTTTAAGTAGTATAGAGTCTCGTTTCCAGCCCTCAGTCTCTGCCACTAGAGACAGGTTATAATACAATGAATACCCTTGTCCTTCTCATTGGATGGTTAAGAGCGTTGGGTTTTATTCTTTTGTTTCAGAGGTAATGGTGTTCTAAACTCTTCTTCCTGGGTTCTGTGACAATCTATGTTTTTCCACTTCTCTAATTTCCCTTTTTTATTGTTAGTTTCTACTGCATTTTACCTCATTCTCTGTCCTTTGCCTTCTGTTCTTCTTCCATATTCCCATTTTCCAGGATCGTCCAACTACTATTTACATGTCTTCGTTGCCTTCTCGGTGTGTTTTTATCTGCCTGTGACATAGACTTAGAGAAATGTTTCACTTACTGTATTAGATTATTAAATACCGAATCTCTTCTCCCATAAATGGGCTTCCTTTTTCTGCTTCTCCGTTTTGGTACCAAAAGTCACCTGCAGTTGTCTTACTCCCTGCTCTCTCACCCGAATTCTATGTAGTTGGTCACTAAGAACTGACTTTTTTTTTTAAGTATACTTCACGCGCAGTGAAATGCTCAAATTTGTAAGTGTACTGTTTAACCAGTTTTGACATGCATTTCAAGACAGAACATTTCTATTACCTTAGAAAGCTCTGTCATGCCCCCTTCCAATCAGTCCCCATGCCCTCACAAAGCGACCACTGATCGCATTTCTATTACCATGGATTACTTTTGCCTGTTCTAGAATTGTATATAAATGGAATCATCTAGTGTCTACTTTTTTGTGTCTGACTTCTTCCACCCAGCATATTTTTGAGGCTTCTGCATGTTGTGTATATTAGTAGTTGGTTCCTTTTTATTGCTGAGTAGTACTCCATTTGTATATCCATTCGCCAACTGATGGATGTTTAGATTCTTTCCAGTTTTGTGCTAATGTGAATAAAGCAGCTATGAATATTCTTATACGAGATTTTTTGTGGGCATAGGTTTTCATTGCTTTTGGATAAATACCAGGAATGGAATTGCTGGGTCTTTGAATTGACATTTGAAGCATTCTGTATTAGTTACTTAGTGCTGCCATGACAGAAGGGCCAGAAGTGGGTGGCTTTAAAGAACAGAAATTTATTTTTTCACAGTTCAGGAGGCTAGAAGTCCAAATTCAGGGGGTAGCTCTAAGGGGAGGCCCTTCCTTGTCTATTTCAGCTTCTAGTCCTTGTTAGCTACTGTTGAGTCAGCCCCCAACTCATGATGATCCCATGCATAACTGAACAAAACAGTGCCCAGTCCTGTGCCACCCCCATGATTGATCGCAGATGGGACTCTTGTGATCCATAGGGTTTTCGTTGGATTTTCAGAAGCAGATCACCGGACCTTTCTTCCTCGTCCATCTCAGTCTGGAAGCTCTGATGAAACTGTTCATCATCAAAGCAACACACAAGCTTCCACTGACAGACTAGTGGTGGCTGCGCATGAGGTGCACTGGATGGGAATCGAACCTGGGTAGCCTGTATGAAAGGCGAGAGCTCTACCACTGAACCACCACTGCCCCCATGGCAATCCTTGGTGTTTCTCGGCATATAGATGCGTCTGTCTCCACTGTCTATTTTCCTCTTCCTCCTGTGCGTGTCCGTGTCTCTTCTGCTCTTTTTATAACTCAGAAGCATTAGGTTTGGTATGGCCTCCTTAACATAACAAAAGAACTCTGGTTCTCAACAGGATCACACCCACAGGTATGTGGGCCAGAAAGTCAACACGTATTTTGGGGGAGCATAATCCATAGCAATGTCCTTACGTCTCCAGATGTCTCCATTTTTTCCTCTAATCCTGACTTTATGCTACAGTTTATGGTTCCCTCGAGTTCCTCTGGACAAACTCTCCCACCTTCATGACTTGATTCAGTCTTGTTCTCCCTCTCTTGTTAGAAAGCTCCCCTTTCCTTCCTTCAGAGTCCCACCTTCTGAGGCTGCTTCTATGACACGTCCTTCTGACTTCTTCCAGCCTCTACTCTTCATTCTTGGCGTTGTAATATACTATACTGCTTTGTATTGTTAATTTTCCATTTGTGTATCTTGTCGTATTAAATATAAGTTCCTTTGTGTCAGGGATTATGTTATCTTTTTTTTTTTTTTTTTTATACCAGGCATAGCCCCTTAATGCAGTTTTTGCCGATGGATCATTTATTCAGGTTGTGGTTTATTACAATACTTCCTCCTCTATTCTTACCGCTCAGTCTTAGTCTCTTAGCTCTCTGTCTTTCTCTGACTCTTTACAAAGTCATATTTTACACTTTCCTTAAGGCACTCCCCAGATTGTATATGGTCTTATTATTCTCTAACTAATCGTACCCATGGCATTTGTCTTTAAGATTCTAAATATTTCTATATATTTTTCGTGTATGTGTAGTTTGTCCGACGTGATCATGTACATGTAAAATAATAGTTATCATTTACCGAGTACTTTCTATATACAAGACACTGTTCTAAACACTTACAGTTAACACTGATCAACCTAATAAAGATAGGTACTATTCTTATCCCCATTTTACAGATAAGGAAACTGTCCAGCATCCCTTAGCTAGTGATCGGTGGAGCTGGGATCTGAACATAAGGAGTCTTGTTCCAGAGCTTTCAACTGCTGTGTAATACTGCTTTTCTGTATGTTGTCTTTGAATTCCTTTATCTAATTTCTACATGTTTTGTTCCCCCTGTTATTTTATCTGGTTACTCAAAGAATCCTAATTATTTCTGTTCTGTTCTTGTTGTATAAACCCTCAAACTCTAGATTGATAGTAAACACTTAATGAATGAATGAAAGTGGAGGTGGTCTTTGTTCATCCGGCTTTTGTCATTATTGCATTTGCCAACATTTTCTGTTTAACTTTCAGGGCATTTGAATCTGAAATTCGATTTTACACTGGAAATGACCCTCTGGATGTTTGGGATAGGTAGGTCTTTTTACTTAAAAAGGGCAACAGAAACTTAACACATGAGTCCTTGTGATCCTGCTTCTCAAGCTGGGGTGGATGGAGCAATGTGTCAGAGTGGTAAGGATTGTCTTGGGGGCACAGAGCACCAGAATAATCACAGTGTGTCTTCCTGAGATGTTCAAGAATGAAGAAGTTTCTAGTTTGTGGTGTGCAGTTTTGACCTGCACCCTTCCACTCCTGTCCCCAGGATTTCCCAGAGGCATATGCTGGAGACACTTTGGAAAAGTTTGAGGGATACAGACTTAAAGCATATCACTGAAGACATCTAAATAAATATACTTTAAACATGTTAGATATGTCTGCTTAAGAAAATCCAGAATGGGTCTTAGAGCAAGAATAAAAGTACATGTTTAGTTTTAAAATATTCTTTTCCTTTTCTTCCCACTCAGGTATATTAACTGGACAGAGCAGAACTATCCTCACGGGGGGAAGGAGAGTAACATGTCAACATTATTAGAAAGAGCGGTAGAAGCACTACAAGGACAAGAACGATATTATAGTGATCCTCGATTTCTTAATCTCTGGCTTAAATTGGTGAGTCTTTCTCGAGTGCCATCTGAGTTTAAAATATTAGATGAAGATATTTTCTCTAGTGGTATCTGGTACAATTAAAAATGGCAAAAACTGGAGCCATTTAGTAGATACTAAACATTTAGTAAATACTCAATATTTGTTAAATTGGTTCTTCTTTAAAGATGGACTTAAATATAGTGTAATAAAGTTTTTACCCCTTTAAAATTGGTCACAAGGGCTGTATATCTCGCCATGGGTCGTGGGTTATTTGTTTATTTATTTTAAGTATAATTGGTCCATGCAGCTGTAGAGAGGGGGTAGAGGCACCCACAGATGGCTGCAGAACCTTTGTTTGCGGAAAAGCCTTGCTAGGTGATGCAGGTATCGTAACTGGACAGAACAGAACTATCCTCGGGGAGGAAGGAGAGTAACATGCCAGCAGATTTAATCAGGTCATTTCTTTGCTTATAGCTGTCCTACCCCAACACATGTACACTGACTCCCAGGCCAATTCAAAACCGTTAGCTCGACATTGAAGACCTGTCACACCTTCTTCTCCAGACTTAGGTCTTGCCTGCCTGTGCGTCCTTTCAGCCTTCTCTGTCTTTGCTAATGCTGTTTGCTCTGCCTAGAATGCCCTTCCCTTCCCTTCCCATTCTCCAGGGGTGAAAATCGGTTTCTCCTTTTCAGGCCAAGCTCAAATGTCCCCTCTTCTAGAAGGCTTTCCTCCCCATCTCCTTTTCTCACAAATTAATCTCTCACTTCTGTCTCTTTTTCAGGTCCTCTCCGTATAGTGTTTTTCACATTTGATTGTAATAGATATATTTTCTTTAATGCAGAAACTGCATACAGTATCTCCAGTGATAGTGATTGTTTGGCACGTCATAGTCACTGTTAACATGTTAAATTTGTTATAGGGGCGTTTATGCAATGAGCCTTTGGACATGTACAGTTATTTACACAACCAAGGGATTGGCGTTTCACTCGCTCAGTTCTATATCTCGTGGGCTGAAGAATATGAAGCTAGAGAAAACTTTAAGAAAGCAGATACGATATTTCAGGAAGGGCTTCAACGGAAGGCTGAACCGCTGGAAAAACTGCAGTCCCGGCACCGGTAAACTGCTTCTCTGAGCATGTCTTAACTCTTTATAACTAACAGTAATAAATGAGCTTTTTTACATCTGAATAAAATGCTCTTCAATGCATTGGCAAGTTTACTTAGTTACTATACAATTTTTTTTAAGACAGTTTCAATTTTTTATTTAACATACATTAAAATTCATTCTGTTGTACAGTTTTATGAGTTTTGACGAATTAATAGAGTCGAGTAACCACCAAGATCAAGATGCCGAATAGCTTCTTCACTCCCTAGAATAATTTTCTTGTGCTGTTCCTCTGTAGTCAACACCTACTCTCACTGCCAGACTCTGGCAACTACTGATCTATTCTCCAGCCCTACAGTTTTGCCTTTTCCAGAATGTCATATAAATGGCATCATAGAGTAAGTAGCCTTTTGAGTTTGGATTAACATAGTGCATTTCAGATTCAGTTATCAATAGTTTGTTCCCTTTTATTGCTCGGTTATATTTCATTGTATAGATATATGTACCACAGTTAGTTTATCTGTTCACGAGTTTTCAGGTTTTAGCAATTAGGCATAAAACCGCTGTAAACGCTCATGTACAGAGTCTTGTGGGAACATAGGTTTTTGTTTCTCTTGGGTAAATACATAGGAGTGGGAGTGCTAGTTTACATGCTAAGTGTGTGTTTAACTTCATAAGAAACTGCCACGCTGTTTTCCAGAGTGGTTACACCATTTGGCATTGCCACCAGCAGTGTATGAGGTGCAGCTGCACTTAGTCAGACTTGGTATTGTCAGCTTTGCTGCTGTTGGTTTGTTTTTTAGTTGTTTTAATAGGTGTATAATGATAGCTCGTTTTGGTTTTAATTTGCCGTCTCTAATGATTAATGATGTTGAGCATCTTTTCATGTACTTATCTGCCACCTGTATATCTTCTTTGCTGAAGTCTCTTCAAATCATTTGTCCCCCCCCCTTTTTTTTACTGGATTTGTCTTATTGAGTTATAAGAGTTCTTTATGTATTCTGAATACAACCTTTTGTCAGATATGTGATTTGCAAATATTTTCTTCCAGTCTGTGGCTTTTCATTCTCTTGATAGTCTCTTTTATAGAAGAAAAGTTTTTAATTTTGAAAAAGTCTAATTTATCAATTATTTCTTGTATGGATTGTGCTTTTGGTGTTGTATCTGAGAAATCTTTGTCTAACTGAAGGTCATAAAGATTTTCTCGCCTGTGTTTTCATCTTGAAGTTTTATAGGTTTATATTTTACATTTAGATCCACGTATGATCCATTTTGAGTTAATGTTTGTATAAGGTATGTGTAATAATCGTGTGGCGGCTCCAGACCTCCTTGTCTAACTTCTAACTTCCTCAAGATCAGCAGCAGCCCAAGGCTGATCCTGTGAGGGTGGAGGTCAGGCATACCTCCTCTCTCCAAACTTTTTAACAATTCTGACACCAGCCGTTCCTCTTGCGGCACTTGCTACTTCTCTGCTGGGTTGAATGATTTCCTGCAGTGGTCACACAGAACTCACAGACAATACTCATGATTATAAGGTTTATTAGGGAAGTAACAGGTTACAACTCGGGATCAGGATTAGAAATCATGTAGGCAAAGTCTCCCTTCTTCTGTGCAGGACAGCGCTCTCAGCTCCTCTTGGCTGTGCAGGGCTCCCTCGGCCCACTCAGGTCTGGCCTCCTCTGTCAGCCCTCGGCCCTTGGCCCAGCTTGGACCTGGCCTCTGCCCTGCTTGGGCAAGTGTTACAAACTCTTAGCTCTGCTGAGAAGTGCCTGGAGGCACCCTTCTCCTCCAGGAAGCCTCCTGCCTGAAGACTTTCAGCTCTCTCCCTCCATGGCTTGGCACACCCACTGTAGCCACCTTGCTCCGTGGGCCAGGAAGCCCATTGCACCATCTATCACTGTTTCTCTGCTGCTGCTTCTCACAGTCTTGCACCGTCTCCGGGGTTACAGCTCTCTCTGTCTCCTAGGTCTAGGAGATTCTCAGTGCAGGGACCCCAGATCCAAAGGACACGCCCTACTTCTGGCTCTTCTTTCTAGATGTTAGTGGGGTCCCCCCCTCTGCTCTGGGATGGGCTCTTTTAAGCGTAGCATGATGACAAAACTGACCAATCCTCTCATTAGGGTTCCATACACGTTATTTCCGTGGTCCGACCTCCACAAGGGTCCCATGCACCTTATTGCATTAGCAGCAAGCTGTCCAATCCCCTTGGTGGGCCACAAGCATCTTATCTGCATTGTCCCACCCAGTCATCGTGTGTGAGTCACAAAACCGTGCATGGCAAGAAGGGCCATATTAAGTAATTCACTGCATTGCAATATAGGTCAAGGTTCTTTTTTTTTCGTTTTTTCATATGAATGTCCAATTGTTCCATTGCCATTTGTTTAAAAGATTAAACCTTTGCACCTTTGCCAAAATTCCACTGACCATATTTGTGTAGGTTTATTTCTTGGCTGTATTTTGTTCTGTTAATCTGTGTGTTTGTCCATTAGTGTATGCTACACTATTTCAATTACTGTAGCTTTATAGTAAGTCTGGAAATTGGGTAATGTGAGTCTTCCAACTTTGTTCTTCTTGTAGCTATTTTAGTTCCTTTGACTTTCTATATAAATTTGAGAATCAGTTTTTGGGATTTGACTAGGATTGCACTGAACCTGTGGATCAATTTGGGGAGAATTAACATGTTAATATTGAGTCTTCTAATCCATGAGCATGGTATATTTATCCATTAATTTAGGTCTTTGATTTCTTTGAGTGAGTTTTTGTAGTTTTTATTTTTCAAGGAATTGAGGAATTGGTCCATTTCATCTAAGTTGAGGAGTTTGTGGGTTTGTAGCATTCTTTTATTATCTTTTTAATGGCTTAGGGGCTGTAATGATCTCCCCTCTTTCATTCCTGATATTGTTAATTTGTATCTTCTCTTTTTTCCTTGGTCAGTCTGGCTACAAGTTTATTGATTGTACTGATCTGTTCAGAGAACCAGCTTTTGGTTTCATAGATTTTCTCTCTTAATGATTTTCTGTTCTTTATTATTTCCTTCTTTCTACTTGCTTTGGGTTTAACTTTCTCTAGCTTCTTAAGGTGAGAGCATAGATCACTGTTTCTAGACCCGTCTCCTTTTCTAATATCAACATTTAATGCTATAACTTACTTCTAAGCACTGTTTTAGTTGCGTCCCATAAATTTTGATATGTTGTGTTTTCATTTAGTTTAAAATATTTTCTGATTTTTCTTGTGACTTCTTTTTGTCCCATGAGTTACTTAGAAGTATGATTTAATTAGTAAATGTTTGGGAATATCTCCCTGTTACTGATTTCTTGTTTAATTCTCTTTTGTTCAGATAAGATAACTTACATGATTTCAACTCGTTTAAATTTGTTGAGGTTTGTTTTATGGCCCAGGATGTGGTCTGTCTTGATGAGTGTTCCATGTGTAACTTAAAAAAAAAAAATGTTTTCTGCTGTTTTGGGGTAGAATATTCTATAAATGTCAGTTAGGTCAAGTTGATGGCTAGTCTGTCCAGGTCTTATGTATCTGTGCTGATTTTTTCTCTACTTGTAGTGATTACGGAGAGGACTTTTAAAGCCTCTTTAATTGTGAATTTGTCTATTTATTCTTTCAGTTCCATCAAGTTAGTGTCATATATTTTGAAGTTCTATTGTTAAGTACATACACTTTTAGAATTGACCCTGTTATCAT
The DNA here is from genome assembly GCF_000243295.1 of Trichechus manatus latirostris. NCBI lineage: Eukaryota > Metazoa > Chordata > Mammalia > Sirenia > Trichechidae > Trichechus > Trichechus manatus. Next base: position 8,471,268 of record NW_004444012.1, read on the forward strand.
TATATAATGTTCCCCTTTATCCCTGGTCATATTCCTTGTTCTGAAATCTAGTTAGTCTGATATTAATATAGCTGCTCCAGCTTTCTGTTTGGATGATATATCTTTTTCCTTCTTTGTTGTTGTTACAGCTTTAGAGTTATTCAACCATTACCACAGTCTAATTTTAGAGTATTTTCAAGACCCCAAAATGAATCCCATACCCATTAGCAGTTACTCCCCATTTTAGTTCACCCCAGTTGCAGGCAACCACTGGTTTGCTTTCTGTCTCCAGATTTGCCTATTCTGGATATTTTACATAAATGAAATTGTACAGTATGTGGTCTTTTGTGACTGGCTTTTTTCACTTAGCTTTATATTTTCAAGGGCCATCTCTGTTGTAGCAGGCACCAGTACTTCTTTCCTTTTTATTGCTGAATATTCCATTGAGTAGATACATCACATTTTGTTTATCTATTAAACGTCTGTTAATGGACATTTAAATTGTTTCTGCTTTCTGGCTGTTATGAAATAATGCTACTATGAACATTAGTGGACAGGTTTTGTGTAGATTTCTTTTTACTTTAAGCTGTTTTTGTCTTTATCTTTAAAGTGGGCTTCTTTTAGACAGCAAATAGTTGGGTCTTGTGTTTTTCTCCAGTCTCACAGTACCTGTCTATTATTTGGTATGTTTAGACCATTTGCATTTAATATAATTATGGATGTTGGTGGATTTAGGTCTATTTAATTGTTTGCCTCCAGTTTGCTCTGTCTTTTTTTCCTCTGTTGCCCCTTTCCTGCCTTCTTTTGGATTATATGAATATTATTAAATATTTCATTTTAATTTTTAATTTCAGCTTTTGTCTTTTTTTTTTTTTTTTTTAAGTGGTTGCTCTTAGGTATATAATTCACTACCTAATCTTTCACCATCTATTTAGAGTTAATATTTTACCATTTCAAGTAAAATATAGGAGCTTTATAGCCATATATGTTCCTTTACTTCCCCCTCCTTTCTGGTATAGTCGTCCTATGTATTACATCTGTGTACGTCGAAAACCCCACCAGACAGTGTTATAATTTTTCTTCCAACAGTCATAGATATTTTAAAGACCTTAGGAGAAAGCTAGTTTTCTTTTTTTTTAATTGTGCTTTAAGTGAAAGTTTAGAGTTCAAGTTAGTTTCTTATACAAAAATGTATACACACATTGTTCTGTGACCCTAGTTGCTCCCCTATAGTGTGACAGCACACTCCTCTCCATCCCGGATTTCCCCGTGTCCGTTCCTCCAGCTCCTGTCCCTTTTTGCCTTCTCATCTCGCCTCCGGACAGGAACTGCCCATTTAGTTTCATGTATCTACTTGAACTAAGAAGCACTCTCTTCATGAGTATCATTTTATGTCCTATAGTCCAGTCTAATCTATATCTGAAGAGTTGGCTTTGGAATGGTTTCAGTTCTGGATTAACACAGAGTCCGGGGGCTGTGTCTTCTGGCGTCCCCTCTAGTCTTAGTCAGACCATTAAGTCTGGTCTTTCTACTAGAATTTAAGTTCTGCACCCCACTTTTCTCCTGCTGTGTCAGGGACCGTTGTGTGGTGTTTCTCCTGCTCTGTCAAGGCAGTAATTGATGGTAGCCAGGCACCATCTAGTTCTTCTGGTCTCAGGTTGATGGAGTTTCTGGTTAATGTGGCCCCTTTTATCTCTTGGGCTAATATTTTCCTCGTGTCTTTGGTGTACTTCTGCTTTGCTCCAGGTGGGTTGGGACCAACTGATGCATCTTACATGGCTGCTCGCTAGCTTTTAAGTCCCCAGACGCCAATCACCAAAATGGGGTGTAGAACATTTTCTTAATAAACTTTGTTATGCCAGTTGACCTAGATGTTCCCTGAAACCATGGTCCTCAGACCCCTGCCCCTGCTACTCTGTCCCTCGAAGTGTTTGGTTGTGTTCAGGAAACTTCTTAGCTTTTCATTTAGTCCAGTTGTGCTGGCTTCCCCTGTAGTGTGTGTTGTCCTTCCCTTCACCTAAGGTAATTCTTAACTACTATCTAGTTAGTGAATAGGCTTCTCCCTCCCTCCTCACCTTTGTAACCATCAAAGAATATTTTCTTCTGTGTTTAAACCATGTCTTAAATTCTTATAATAGTGGTCTCAGACAATATTTGTCCTTTTGCGACGAATTGCACTCAGCATAATGCCTTCCAGATTCATCCATGTTATGAGATGTTTCACAGATTCAGCATTGTTCTTTATCGTTGCATAGTATTCCATTGTGTGACTATACCATAATTTGTTTATTAGTTTGTCTGCTGATAGGCACCTAGGTTGTTTCCACCTTTTTGCTATCATGAATAGTGCTGCAGTGAACGTGGGTGTGCATATATCTATTCATGTGGCGGTTCTTATTTCTCTAGGATATATTCCAAGGATTAGGATTGCTGGATGGTATTGTACTGCTGTTTCTAGCTTTTTAAGGAAGCACCAGATCGATTTCCAAGGTGGTTGTACCCATTTTACATTCCCACCAGCAGTGTAAAAGTGTTCCAGTCTCTCTACAACCTCTCCAACATTTTATTGTTTTGTGTTTTTTGGATTAATGATAGCCTTGTTGGGGTGAGATGCTATCTCATTGTAGTTTTGATTTGCATTTCTCTAATGGCTAGTGATTATGAGCATTTCCTCATGTGTCTGTTAGCCACCTGAATGTCTTCTTTGGTAAAGTGCCTGCTCATACCCTTTGCCCATTTTTTAATGGGGTTATTTGTCTTTTTGTTGTTGAGGTTTTGCCGTATCTTGCAGATTTTAGAGATTAGAGACTAATTGGATTTGTTGTAACCAAAAATTTTTTTCCAGTCTGTAGGTTGTCTTTTGACTCTTTTGGTGAAGTCTTTTGATGAAGATAAGTTTGATTTTTAGGAGCTCCCCGTTACCTTGTTTCTTTTCTGGTGTTTGTGCATTGTTAGTGATGTTTTGTATTCTGTTTTTGCCGTGTATTAGGGCTCCTAGCATCCCTATTTTTTCTTTGATGATCTTTATCATTTTATATTTTATATTTAGGTCTTTGATCCATTTTGAGTTAGTTTTTGTGCATGGTGTGAAGTATGGATCTTGTTTCTTTTTTTTTTTTTTGCTGATGGATATCTAGTTATGCCAGCACCATTTGTTAAAGAGAATGGCTTTTCCCTAGTTAACAGTCTTTGAGCCTTTGTCAGATATCAGCTGCTCACAGGTAGATGAATTTGTGTCTGGATTCTCAATTGTGTTCCACTGGTCTGTGTATCTGTTGCTGTACCAGTACCAGGCTGTTTTGACTACTGTGGCAGTATAGTAGGTTCTAAAATCAGATAGTGTGAGGCCTCCCACTTTGTTGTTCTTATTCAGTAATGCTTTACTTATCCTGGGCCTCTTCCCTTTTCATATGAAGTTGGTGATTTGTTTCTCCATCTCATTAAAAAATGCCATTGGAATTTGGATCGGGAATGCATTATATCTGTAGATTGCTTTGGGTAGAATAGACATTTTCACAACGTTGAGTCTTCCTATCCATGAGCAAGGTATGTTTTTCCACTTATGTAGGTCTCTTTTGGTTTCTTGCAGTAGTGTCTTGTAGTTTTCCTTGTATAGGTCTTTTACATCTCTGGTTAGATTTATTCCTAAGTATTTTATCTTTTGGGTGGCTGTTGTAAATGGTATTGATTTGGTGATTTCCTCTTCAAGGTTCTCTTTGTTGGTGTAGAGGAATCCAACTGATTTTTGTATGTTTATCTTATATCCTGATACTTTGCTGAAATCTCCTGTTAGTTCCAATAGTTTTCTTGTGGAATCTTTGGGGTTATCTGTGTATAAGATCATATCATCTGCAAATAGAGATACTTTTTCTTCCTCCTTACCAATTTCCATGCCCTGTATTTCTTTTTCTAGCCTAATTGCTCTGGATAGGACCTCTAGCACAGTGTTGACTGAGATCGGTGATAAAAGACATCCGTTCTCAAGGGGAATGCTTCCATACTGTCTCCATTTAGGATGATGTTGGCTGATGGCTTTGTATAAATACTTTTAATTGTGTTGCGGAATTTCCCTTCTATTCCTGTTTTGCTGAATTTCTATCATGAATGGGTGTTGGACTTTGCAAATGCCTTTTCTGCATCAATTGATAAGATCATGTGATTCTTGTCTTTTGTTTCATTTATGTGATGGATTACATTGATTGTTTTTCTAATGTGGAACCACCTCTGTATACCTGGTATGAATCCCACTTGGTCATGGTGAATTATTTTTTTGATATGTTGTTGAATTCTATTGGCTAGAATTTTATTGAGGATTTTTGCTTCTATGTTCATGGGAGATATTGGTCTGTAATTTTCTTTTTTTGTGGTGTCTTTACCGGGTTTTGGTATCAGGGTTATGCTGGCTTCACAGAATGAGTTTGGGAGTATTCCATCCTTTTCTATGCTCTGATAAACCTTTAGTAGTAGTGGTGTTAACTCTCTTCTGAAAGTTTGGTAGAATTCTCTAGTGAAACCATCAGGGCCAGGGCTTTTTTTTGTTGGGAGTTTTTTAATTACCTTTTCAATCTCTTGTTATAGGTTTATTTAGTTGTTCTACCTCTGTTTGTGTTAGTTTAGGTAGGTAGTTGTGTTTCTACAAACTTGTCCATTTCCTCTAGGTTTTCAAATTTGTCCGAGTACAATTTTTCATAGTATTCTGTTATGATCCTTCTAATTTCAATTGGGTCTGTTGTGATATCGCCCATCTCATTTCTTATTTGGGTTATTTGTGTATTCTCCTGATTTCCTTTTGTTGGTTTGGCCAACGATTTATCAATTTTTTTTGATCTTTCAAAGAACCAGCTTTTGGTCTTGTTTACTCTTTCAATTGTTTTTCTATTCTCTATTTCATTTAATTCTGCTCTAATTTTTATCATTTGTTTTCTTCTGGTGCCTGAGGGCTTCTTTTGCTGCTGTCTTTCTATTTGTTCATGTTGTTGGGTTAATGTTTTGATTTTGCCCCTTTCTTCTTTTTGGATGTGTGCCTCTATTGCTATAGATTGACCTCTGAGCTTTGCTTTTGTTGTGTCCCAAAGGGTCTGGTAGGATGTGTTTTCATTCTCATTTGATTCTATGAATTTCTTTTTTCTGTCCTTAATTTCTTCTATAACACAGTTGTTTTTGAGCAAGGTGTTGTTCAGTTTCCATGTGTTTGATTTTTTTCCTTGCTTTGTTACTGGTTTCTACTTTTATGGCTTTATTATCAGAAAAGATGCTTTGTAATATTTGGATGCTTTGGATCCTGTTAAGGCTTGCTTTATGTCCTAATATGTGGTCTATTCTGGAGAATGTTCCATGTGTGTTGGAAAAGAAAGTATACTTGGCTGCTGTTGGGTGGAGTGTTCTGTATATGTCTGTGAGATCAAGTTGGTTGATTGTGTTATTTAGATCTTCCCTGTGTTTATTGAACTTCTTTCTGGGTGTTCTCTCCTTCACCAAAAGTGGTGTGTTGAAGTCTCCTACTACTATTGTGGAGCTGTCCGTCTTTTCAGTGCCATTAGAGTTTGTTTTATGTATTTTGGAGCCCTGTCGTTGGGTGTGTAAATATTTATTATAGTTATGTCCTCATGGTGTATTGACCCTTTAATCATTATATAGTGTCCTTCCTTATCCTTTGTGGTCGATTTTACTTTAAAGTCTATTTTGTCAGAGATCAGTATTGCCACTCCTGCTCTTTTTTGAGTGTTGTTTGCTTGATTTATTTTTTTCCATCCTTTCAGTTTTAGTTTGTGTCTCTAAGTCTAAGGTGTGTCTCTTGTAGGCAGCATATAGATGAATTTTTTTTTTTAATCCATTCTGCCACTCTCTGTCTCTTTATTGTTGTATTTAGTCCATTTACATTCAGGGTAATTATTGATAGGTATGAGTTTAGTGCTGTCATTTTCATGTCTTTTTTGGTGTGTTGTTGATAGTTTCTTTGTTCCACTTAATTTTTTGTGCTGAGTCATTTTTCTTTATGTATTTTCTCTTCATCTTTTTCATTGTTGTTGATTTTGTATTTGCTGAGTCTTTGTTTTTCTTGTTTTTTATTTTGAAGTGTAGGATTATTAGTTTCCTTTGTGATTACCTTAATATTTACCCCTGTTTTTCCAAGTTTAAACCCATCTTTTATTTCTTTATATTGCCTTGATTTCTCCATATGAAAGATCTATGACTACATTAGTTAGTCCCTCTTTTTTGTTTTAATGTCGTCATCTTTTACATATTGACGTCTCTGTTCCCCTATTTGCAGTGATTTAGCTTTGATTTATTTTTGTGACTTCCCTCTCTGGGTTGATATCTGGTTCTCTGTCCTGTGTTCTAGTCTTGGATTGTTGTCTGATGTTACTGATTTTCTAACCGGAGGACTCCCTTTAGTGTTCCTTGTAATTTTGGTTTGGTTTTTGCAAATTACCTAAACTTCTGTTTATCTGGAAATGCCCTGATTTTGCCATAATATTTGAAAGACAGTTTTGCTATATATATAATTCTTGGCTGGCACTTTTTTTCCATCAAGGCTTTATATATGTCATCCCATTGCCTTCTTTCCTGCATGGTTTCTGCTGAGTAGTCCGAGCTTAGTCTTATTGACTCTCCCTTTGTAGATAATTTTTTCGTTTATCCCTAGCTGCTCTTAAAATTCTCTCTTTGGTTTTGGCAAGTTTGATTATAAAGTCTTGGTGAGTTTCTTTTGGGATGTGCCTTATGTGGGGTTCAATGAGCATCTTGGATAGACATCTTCTCATGTTTCACGATATCAGGGAAGTTTTCTGTCAATGAATCTTTTAACAATTCTCGCTGTGTTTTGTGTTATCCTCCCTATTTCTAGTACTCCAATCACTCATAGGTTATTCCTCTTGATAGAGTTCCATATAATTCTTAGGGTTTCTTCATTTTTTAAAATCCTTTTATCTGAGTTTTCCTCAAATAAGTTGGTGTCAAGTACTTTATCTTCACTCTCACTAATTCTGACTTTCATTGCCTTAATTCTGCTCTGATTACTTTCCATTGAGTTGTCTGAGATTTTATTGTTAGTCTTCTGGATTTCTATTTGCTGTCTCTGGATTCTTGCAGCCTGTTAAATTTGTCATTGTGCTCTTCTCTGAACTTCTTAAGTTCCTCTATTGCTTTGTCTCTGTGTTCCTTGGCTTGTTCTGTGTTTTGCCTGATCTCCTTCCTTATCTCTTGAAGAGTTCTGTATATTAATCTTTTGTATTCTACCTCTGGTAATTCCAAGAAATTCTGTTCCTCTGGAAGATTTCTTGATTCTTTGTTTTGGGAGCTTGTTGAAGCCATCATGGTTTGCCTCTTTATGTGATTTGATATTGACTGTTGTCTCCAAGCTGTCAATAACTTAATATGTTTATTTATGTTATGTTTGCTTACTCTGTGTCCTAGCTTCTTGTTTGTTTTGTTTTGATATGCCCAAATAGGCTGCTCCTGTGAGTTAGTTTGATTATTGGCGCCTTTGAAGCTCTAATGTTCTGTCACCAGGTGGTTAGCTCTGTTACTAGGTATGTGAGCCCAGGAGTCCATTTACTTTTTTTGTATGAGTGCAGCTCAGGTGTCCAGTTAGTTGGTCACCAAGTGTGTGGTGCAGGCTTTCACCTACAATGCTAGATGGGCAGAGGTGATTAGAGTAGGGACAGGTATCTGGCTGCAGTAGTGGGTCATGCGCTGAGCAAGGCAGGGGGCTGACGGCTGCCCCTGAGTGTCTGGGAGGAAAGCGTGTTCCTGTTCCCTTCAGTGCGTAGGTGGGTGGGTTTTGCAACCAGATTATGGGCACTCAGTGCTGTTGGCTGTAAGGACTGGGGGCACCACTTATTCTTGGACCCCTGTCACAGGTGGCTAGGTGGCGTGGATGGAGCCACCAGTCCTCAGGCCCCTGATATTGGTAGGTGAGGACCCTGCTTAATGGGCAGGGCAGTGTCAAATGTCACGAACCTGCCACTCCACCATATAGCTAATACAGTTGAAGTTAGGCTTCAGGTATATACCCTGTTGTATTGTGCTAATAAGGGCCTATGCTGTTGAAATGGGCCCACACAGGTCTATGCAGGGGTGAAAGACATTCAAAGTCCGTGGACCCTTTATGCCTGTGCCTAGGCAAAGGAGGTGTGCCTGCTGTGAGTTCCTGGCTTAGGGGACCTGGCAGATTATTTTTTTTTGTTTGTTAATTTGTTCCCTCTCCAAGGCTGGAAGAATGGCTTAGGGCATGTGATGGGTCATAATTCTGGCCCAGGGGGCGCGGCAATCACTGAAGCCGTCCCAGGACCTGGTGCAGAGCAGTGAGGAGGCAGGTAAATGGAGGAGAGTTCTTCCCAGTTGTGGTGTTTTTTGATCCATGTGGTGGGTTAGACTCATACTTATCTTTTGCTGATTGAGCACCTCTTTTCACTGGTTCTGGAGGCTTGAGTAGACTCTGTGCTGCTCGGTCTCTCCCAATGTGGAAAACACGCCCAAACACCACTGTTCGCCTCTCTTCGCTGGCCAGCTGATCCGGCCTGCACGGTACTGGTTCCCACGGGGTCAGGTCTGGCAACTCCTCGCTGCTTCTGAATCGTCTCCCTCCCCCTGCCACTCAGTCTAATTCCTCAACTTTGCCTTTGATGTTCAGGGTTCCTAGATTGTCATATATAATCGATTTACTTGTTTTTCAGGTCTTTGTTGTAAGAGGGACCACAGGAAGCATCTGACTACTCTGCCATCTTGGCCCCGCTCGAAAGCTAATCTTTTATATTTGGATTTTCTGTTGCTCTTCCTTCATTCCCTCAATTCCAAGTTCTCCTTTAGTATCATTTCCCTTCAGCCTGAAGAACTCCTTTTTGCCATTCTTTGTGTACAGGTGTCTGCTATCCAGTTCTCTTAGTTTTTCTTCATCTGAAAAGATTTTCATTTTATCTTCATTCCTGAAGGATATTTTCACTGGATATAGAATTCTGGGTCAACAGTTGTTTTCTTTTCAGTACTTCTAAGGTGTTATTTCGCTGTCTTCTGGCCTCCATGGTTTCCGATGAGAAATCTGCGTTCGTTTGAATGGTTCTTCACCAACACGTGATGTGTTGGTTTTCTTTGTCTATATTCAATGTTTGTTTTTATCTTTGCTGTCCAGAAGTTTGATTATGATGTGTCTAAGTATGATTTCCTTTACATTTTGTTCTATTTGGGGTTTCCTGGGCTTAAATTTGTAAATATATACCTTTCACAGAAGATGAGAAGTTTTCAGCCATTGTTTTCTTAATGTTTTTCTGCATCTATCTCTTCTCCTTCTAGGACTCCAGTAACACAAAATGTTAGACCTTTTGATATTGTTCTGTGAGTCCTTGAAGCTGTTGTTAGTTTTTTTTAATTTTAAATCTTTTTTTTTTTTCTTTTTGTTCTTCAGATTGGCCGATTTTTATTGATCTGCCTTCAAGTTCACTTACTCTTTTCCTCTGCCATCTCCTATCCGACACTGAATGTATCCAGTAAATTTTTTTATTTCAGATATTGTATTTTTCAGGTCTAAAACGTCCCTTTGATTCTTATTTATGGTTCCTGTTTTTCTGCTGAGAACATCTATCTTTCCATTCATTCCAAGTATCTATCTTTACCTCACAGAGCATACTTATATAGCTGCTTTAAAATCTCTGTCTGAAAATTTCAACATCTGAGTCACCTTGAGGTTGGCAACTATTGATTGTCTTTTTCTTTGAGAATTGGGTCACATTTTCTTGGTTCTTTGTGTGTCAAGTAATTTTGTATTGTATCTTGGACATTAGAATATTATGAGACTGAGTCCTGTTGATATTCTTCAGAGAATGTTGATGTTTTTGTCCTAGTGGGCAGCTAACCTTCAGATTTCACAAGTTCTTTCTCAGCTTATGTAGGTGGAGGTCCCAGTGTCTGTTCAGTTTTCAAGACTTTTACTAAGCTGCGTTGGGTCTGTCCCATATGTGTCATCATTAGGGTTTAGTCTGGGTCCTGGGCAGTGGTTTATCTCATAGTTCAGTTCTCAAAGCTTTTCTGGGCTGCTTTGGGTCTGCCCTGGGTTTGCATAGCTCAGGAGTGAGCCTAGGACGTGTGCCAGTTTCTGCCTAGACTTAGGAGAGTCCCTTCTCCAGCTCATTTCTCTGTAGTATTTCTCCCACACTCTCTGGCCCTCAGAGTCCCCTTTTCCCAGTCCTTTGGCCAGAAAAATGAGGTTTGTCTAGGAGTTATAGCTTCCCATGCCACCATTGCAACAGTTCAAAACCACTAGAGAAAAAAAAAAACAGGAAGCCAGCCCAGCCCTGTGTGGGTTGCCTCTTTAAGTTGACTCCTCTCGAGAGTCCACCTGCTTCTGTTTACTTTTCAGAGTCCTCAGCTGGGTTTTTATATTTTGTCTAGAGTTTTTAGTTCTACATAGTGTGGGAAAGAGAGGCTGTAGTGGGCCCGTTTTATCCTCATTGTGTAATTTAAAAAGTCTTAACAGTGGAAGGTTGATGGAAAAACTCTGATCTGAATCAATTCTATAATCTTAGTATTAGTCACCCTAACCTGATCTTCAAATCAACCTAATGGTGATCCTCAGAGTATTTTTGATTATTAAGTCAAATTTGGACATTTAAAAGGGGAGCTAAATCATTCTAGCCAGAACCTTCTCTGATCTCAAGGTGGCTTTCTCTATTCCTGAGAGAAGAAACACTTTCTTTAGGGATATTTCTGTACCTATTCCCCGGTCCTGCTCTTCTCCCTTATCTATCTGTGTTTGTTTTAACAAGTTAGAAATTTTATATCCAGCTAAGAGTAGTCACCTCACCAACAGTTAATTGTCCATTCTCTCACTTTAGACAATTCCAAGCTCGAGTATCTCGACAAACTCTGTTGGCACTTGAGAAAGAAGAGGAGGAAGAAGTTTCTGGATCTTCTGTACCACAACGAAGCACACTGGCTGATCTAAAAAGCAAAGGGAAAAAGACAGCAAGAGCTCCAATCAGCCGTGTAGGAGCTGCTCTCAAGGGTAAGCTTGTTAAAGGCAGGGCTTCGAACCTGTTGGTTCTGGTTTGAACCCCTGCTGAGAGATTGCATTTCTAACAAGTTTCTACTACAGATATACTGAATCAGAATCTTCGGTTTAATAAGATCCCCAGGTGATTCTTACGTGTAAGTTCCTGGGAACTTGTTAGAAATGCAAATTATCAGCAGGGGCTTGAACTGGAAGGAACCACAGGGGTTTAACCAGAAGGAACTAGTTTGAAGCCCTGGTTAAATGTCACTGTGGAAATTCTTAGTCTCAGGTGGTAGACAAGTTAGGTAAGGAGATAATGCGTAAATACATATGTAGACACTGTCCTAGTTTTCTGAGAACTAGGTATCAAAACAAAGGAGAGCTGGGATCACAGGGTGCAGTAAAACCAAAACATGCCAACAATGCTGTCTTAATTAAGAAAAAGCCTGATATTTAGGAGGTATCAAGATGTTCTGAGTTAGGTTCACCGTTCAGCCTGAGAGTGGACAGCCCCGTAAAACCAAATGAGACTAACGAGGCACACGAGTCCAGTGACAAGGGCCAGAAAGCAGAAGCGGACAAGAAAGCTGGTGGTAGGGAACCCAAGGTTGAGTAAGGATATTGTTGATGTGTTGTGAGATTGTTAACCATTGTCATAGGGCAACATGTGTAGTAACTGTTAAATGAGAAACTATTTTGTTCTGTAAGCCTTCATCTTAAGTGAGAATAGCAGCACAATTGGAAGAGCGTAGTCAATGTCACTGAGCTGTGCATGTAGAAATTTTTGAAATGGTGTGTCTTTGGCTATGTGTATTTTCACCAAAAAAAAAAAGGTTGAGAAGTTAGAGGGTTGACATGTTGTGGGGTTGTTAACCAGTGTCATAAAACAATATGTGTACTACTGTTTCATGAGAAACTATTTGTTCTGTAAGCCTTCACCTGAGGTACAATAAAAAAAATAATTAAAAAAAAAAAAAACGATTTTCTGAGTTAAAGAGTTGTTAGTTAAAAGAAGGTATGCATTAATATAGCAGGTATTGTCAGAGGAAAGCTTGCATGCACCAAAGCCTCAGAGAATGGTATTAACATGGTTAAGAATCTCATCTTGAGCCTTTTGGGGCCAGAAATTGAACTCTCTTGGTACAACCAAAGTTGATCAACAATAAGTTTTTATTAACTAAATTTGTAGCAGTCAGGCATGTTTCTTGTCTCCTACCCCTTTACTGGTATCAATTTATCTGGGAACTGAATTTATTAAACCAGAATGTTGCTTGGAGATCCTAGAATTAGGGCAGAGAGTGTGCAGTCCTATAGGATATTTTGTCCAGATCGTGTTGAAGCCCCATAACAGAGAACGCCTCTAGTGAATGGATTGATTTGTGTTCTGTAGGTTCAGTATGTCTCAGCTGACTTCCATCTCCATTGAGCGAAAATTTAAAGCAAGACTGAATATTTAGATTAGGTTAGTTTCTGATAAACTGGACGGTGTTGGAGTGATGACTGAAGGAAGACGTAGAATTTCTTTTTCAGAAATTTATGAATGTAAGATTGGAGGGAGGGAGAGGAAGGGAGTGGCAGTGAGAGAGTGTAATTAACAAACGCAGAAGGGGAAAAAATGTTGCTGATTGACCCACTAAGAGTTTGTTTTGTTTTTTCTGATTATTTTTTAAATTCTCTTTGATTCTGTGATAGTAGAAGTGGTTCCCTTGACTCAGGAAAGAATAAATATAACTTATCTGATATCTAAGTTGATAGATAATTAAAGGTTTTATATGAAGTTTTAATATCTTTCTCCTAGCTTCAAACCAGAACAGAGGACTCCAAAATCCAGTTCCTCAACAGATGCTAATTAATTCCAGAATTACTGTTTTTGATGAAAATGCTGATGCGGCCTCTAGAGCAGAGTTGTCTAAGCCTGCAGTCCAGCCGTGGGTAGCACCCCCTGTGCCCAGGGCCAAGGAGAACGAGCTGCAAGCAGGCCCGTGGAACACAGGCAGGCCCCTGGAATATAGGGTAAGGAATCTTAGATCCAGCATGCTTGCCAGCCTATCAGAACTTCACATTTAGAGCAGAGGAGTACTTTAGCATCCCTTCTGACTCCTCTGGAATATTTAGACGTGGTCTGTGTATGCAGAATGTAAAACCATGGTGATTTTAGCTTTCTTCTTCATCACAGCCTCATGGCAGTGCAGCTTCCGCAGCAGCTGCACCCTCTGAGCTTCCCAGTTTTGCTCCGTATGTGGAAGAGACTGCACAACAGCCAGTTATGTGAGTTTGATTTCCAGAGTTTGAAGTGGAAGTTGTTAAGAGTGGGCGGAAGCACCTACCCTTGTTCTCAAAAGTGGTTTCTTTTTTATGGGGATGAAAGTAACCAAAGTTGTGTGTTTCCTGTCTGTCTGTATTCTCTTGAGTATGTTAGGGCTAAAAGACCATTTGATGATGCTCGTATTAGAAGATCATATAACCAGTTTCTGTGTCCCAGCTAGTTAGTGGCAGATGCAGCTCTAGAGCCCAGGTGTTCTGACTGCCAGCTCCTTTGAACTGTGTGTCCTTTCGTATGCTGTCTCTGATACATAAAGCTGCTAGTCTGATTCCCTTTTCCTTCAAGTGCATACATTAAGTTATTATAAGTACTTCAGATTGAATTTATTATTTTCTGTTAATCTTGTTAGTATAAGTAACAAATACTGAAAACCAAAATTGCAAGGTATGACTACAAAATAATGAATAAACCAAAACACCAAACCCATTGCCGTCGAGTTGATTCCGACTCACAGTGACCCTCCAGGACAGAATAGAACGGCCTCAGAGTTTCCGCGGAGCACCTGGTGGATTCAAACTGCCAGCCCTCTGTTAACAGCCCTAGCCCTTAACCACTGCACCAGGAGGGTTTCCGCGTGTAAGTAACATAGGTAACAAACACTGAAAAGCAAAATTGCAAGATGTGACTACAAAATAAGGAATAGGAAGATCTAATTCATCTCACTGTTTCTACTTTCTCATTTCCCCTACCCCCCTATTCCTCATACCAGTGATTGCAGCTCTAGCTGGGCATTGAGAATCACTTCGGAAGGATTTTTTTTAAACCTTTTTAAAACAGCTTTAAACCTGTTGCCGTCAAATTGATTCTGACTCATGGTGACTTGGTGTGTGTCGTAGTAAACTGTGCTCCGTAGGGTTTTCAATGGCTGATTTTTCGGAAGTAGATTGCCAGGCCTTTCTTCTAAGGTGCCTCAGGCTGGACTCCAACCTTTCAGTTAGCAGCCCGGTTAACTGTTTGTACAACCCAGGGACTCCGTTAATAGCTTGACTGAGATACAGTTCACCCATTTGAAGTATGCAATTGATTGGTTTTTAGTATATTCACAGAGTCATGCAACCCGCAGCACAATACATTTTAGAACATTTTCATCACCCCCAAAAAGAGCCCCATACCCATTAGCTGTCACACGCCATCCCCCATCATCCCTAGCACCCCAAGACCTAGGCAACCATTAATGTATAGATTTGCCCATTCAAGGCATTTCACATAAATGGAAGCCTGCAATATATGCTCCTTTGTGTCTGGTTTATTTCACTTAGCATAGTGTCTTCAAGGTTCGTACATGTAGTAGCATGTATCAGAACTTCATTTCTCTTTATGCTGAGTGATATATTACATTGTATGAATATACCACATTTTATTTGTCCATCTGTTAATGAAGACTTGGGTTGTTTTTATCTTTTGGCAATTGTGAGTAATGCTGCAGTGAACATTGATGTACAAGTTATCTGAGCTCCTGCTTTCAGTTCCCTTGGGTATATACCAAGGACTGAAATTCCTGGGTCATGTTCTTTGTTTAACTTTTTGAGGAACTGCCAGACTTTTCCACGGTGGTCACACCAGTTTGGGTATCCACCAGCAATGGGCAAGGGTTCCAGTTTCTGCACAATTGTTACTTTTCTTTTTGTTGTTGTTCTTGGGTTTTTTGTTTTTGCTACTAGCCATCCTTGTAGGTGTGAAGTGGTATCTGATTGTGATTTTGATTTGTATTTGCCTAATGTCTAATGAGCCCTGGTGGCACAGTGGTTAAGAGCTCAGCTGCTAACCAGAAGTTCCGCAGTTTGAATCCACTAGCCGCTCCTTGGAAACCCTATGGAACAATTCTACTCTGACCCATAGGGTCACTATGAGTGGGAATCGACTTGATGGCAACAGGTTTTTTTGTTTTTCATGACTGCTGAAGTTGAACATCTTTTCATGTACTTATAGGCCATTTATGTACCTTCTTTTGAGAAA
>NW_004444012.1:8488123-8502193 GCF_000243295.1 Trichechus manatus latirostris
GGTGAGATGGTATCTCATTGTGGTTTTAATTTGCATTTCTCTAATGGCTAGTGATCGCGAGCATTTCCTCATGTGTCTGTTGGCCATTTGGATGTCTTCTTTGGTGAAGTGTCTGTTCATTTCCTTTGCCCATTTTTTAGTAGGATTATTTGTCTTTTTGTCGTAGAGGTGTTGGATTTTCTTGTAGATTATGGAGATTAGACCTTTGTCTTAGTCAGATCTTTTGCCTGTTTTTTAACTGGAGTTCCAAAGTGGAGAACCTCTGCCCTGTCCGGATTGAGGTACTTTCTGCTTCATTCTTTCCAGGCCTAAACTACCACGCTCATTCTTCCCCCTCAGCTGAGAACCTTGAGCTTCATGTCATTAGTTCTCTAGTGCTGTATTTCTAACTAACTGTTGGGTGCTAAACTGTGGAAAATAAGCTATATTGCAAAAGGTAACTTCCTTTCAGATATTGGGTTTGATTAAGATATGGTATTAAAATTTATTTTCACCTGTAAGGAGTATAAGCCATTAAGGACCATACTTTATATGACTGATTTCCTTCTCATCATACCAGGGTAGTACTCAAAACATGATTGTGTGACCTTTGTAAGTTATTTTTAGCCTCTTTTCCAAATTGTGTTTGTTTTTCAAATTGATCACATTATAGCTCTGCTATTGACATTGTCCCTGTGTTTTGTCAAAACATGTAAGAAACAACTCATTTTGGCTTGTTTGGTGAACAGTAATTATTTTGCTTCTTTTAGGACACCATGTAAAATTGAACCTAGTATAAACCACGTTCTAAGCACCAGGAAACCTAGAAAGGAAGAAGGAGACCCCTTACAGAGGGTTCAGAGCCATCAGCAAGAGTCTGAGGGGAAGAGGGAGAAGATGATGTACTGTAAGGAGAAGATTTACGCAGGAGTGGGAGAGTTCTCTTTTGAAGAAATCCGGGCTGAAGTTTTTCGGAAGAAATTAAAAGAGCAAAGGGAAGGTGTGTGATCTGTTTCAAGTTTGTGAAAATAAGTTAACTAAGTTATAGGAAGGTTGAAGTGATAATTAAGTCTGAAGAAAACTGCCCTATTGTTTGTACCTTTACGTGATGTTTCTGTGGTTGTACTGTTTCTGTCTGTACTTAAACTGAACTCCCCTTGCAGCTTTCCACAAAACCCTTGGGGAGAAAACCAAGTCTGTGTTCAGAAGTGAAGGTGGAAAAGAAGCTACGAACAGCAGGAGCGATATTCTCAATGCAGTAGGCAGACAGCTGGGTCCCTGACGTGCATATATGCGTGTGCCATGCCTCCCCACTAAGTACCATAGGAACAATATTCTCCAGTGCAGTAGGCAGACAGCTGGGTCCCTGATGTGCATATATGCGGGTGCCATGCCTCCCCACTAAGTACTATAGGAACAATATTCTCCAATGCAACAGGCAGACAGGTGGATCCCTGACATGTATATATGTGCGTGCCATGCCTCCCCACTAAGTACCATAGGAACAATATTCTCCAGCGCAGTAGGCAGACAGCTGGGTCCCTGACGTGCATATATGCGGGTGCCATGCCTCCCCACTAAGTACCATAGGAACAATATTCTCCAGCGCAGTAGGCAGACAGTTGGGTCCCTGATGTGCATATATGCGGGTGCCATGCCTTCCCACTAATTACTTCCCCTAATGTTGCCTGGAACATTTCACTTTGCCTTCGACATTCTGCCTGTAATTTCACCAAGTGCTTATTTAGGTTAACTACCAAATAAATAAATGAGAAGCAGTTTGTACTCTGAAGTCTGGAATACTTGGGGGCAAGAGGTAGGACAGAATGTGCTGAAAAGTAGGGAGGTGGGGCATTTGAGGGTTCGGGCATTAGAAGGTGATGGAGGGTAAGGAGAACGTAGAAACTGGGATAGGAGAGAGTCCAGAAATAAATTTCATCCGTTTAGACATTTTAACTAGGATCTATACCTGGAAAAAAAGGAAAGAAATATTTCTTTTTACATGAATATCCAGAATAACTTACTATTGTAGCTCAACTCTCTTAACAGAATGAGGCATTTGTGGGGCTAGCTGGGAAAACTTAATCATCACTTACAGTTTATTTCTGAGAAGTCCTTTCTGAGCTCCAGGTGACAGGTTAGAAGCAAACTTCTGTAAAGCAGGGTTGTCTTTGAAGTACTTTGCTACTTCCCTAATGTTGCCTGAAACCTTTCACTTTGCCTTTGATACTCTGCCTGAAATTTCTCCAAGTGCCTATTTAGGTTAACTACCAAATAAAGAAATGGGAAGCAGTTCGAATTCTGGAGTCTGGAATACTTGGGGGCAAACCATTTCCCACCCCCCTTCAAAAACTTCTTTCAGATTCATCCTCTGATTTTTTTCTACATCCTGAACCTCTTTAGTGTGCTCACCTCAGACTCTACAGTCACTCCCCATCATTCACGAACTGACTGAGCGCCTGGTTCAGTCTTCCTTTCCACTCCTGCCCCATCCAGTGCCGTGACTTCTCCGTCCTTGACCACCACACCTCTCGTGATCTCTTCCTCAGCCCTGTCCATCACCCCCTTCCATGGTCTTACTGTTGACCTTATCAGCCGAGACCTGTACCACTGCAGAAATCTCAGTTTCAAAGGTCCTAGTCTTTGGCAGCCCTGGTGGTGTGGTGGTTAAGTGCTACCGTCACTCACCAAAGATCGGCAGCTCAGATCTACCAGGCGCTCCTTGGAAACTCTATAGGGCAGCTCTACTCTGTCCTGTAGGGTGGCTATGAGTCGCAGCCGACTCGACAGCAATGGATATTCTTTGATCACCATCTTTCCTTCTAGCTCACATACGTTAGGACTCTACTCGTTGAGATCCCTAATCCATCCCTACCACTTCTTTTTTTACTATTCACATGTCATAACTTTCTTCCTTCCCAGCTTAGAGTCCATGATTGTCATTATAATCATTCCCCTGTAAGTACCCTTAATCCCTTGATCTCTTTGTCTCTGTGTTGTATTCACCTGAAAAAACCTCAACCCTAGTTAAATCCAACTATCTGCTTATTCTGTACTTGCATCCAAACAGTATAAATATGGCTGGAGAAAAATGCAGCTGTGTGGACTGGTCTCACTTTAAATTCATGACCACAAATCTCAAATGGGCATTTACAGTGCCTAGCAGTCTTACTAGAGTTCCCTGGTAGGTTAATTTCTTCTCTGTGCTCATCAACTAATTTAATTTTCTCTCATCTTTTCAAATCCTCTACCCCCTCCCACCCCTCCTCAGCTGATGACCTTGCTTCCTATTTCACTGAGAAAACGGAGGCAATCAAATGGTAACTCTTTTCTTATCACCCCAAATTTATCGTTTGCACCTGCACCCATACCCTCTCTGACTTTCTGTTAAAATTGTGCTGTCAAAGGCAGCTGTCCATCTGGGTTTTAGAGCCCATCGCCTCTCAGGATTTGACTCAGAGCTGTCTTCCCCCTCCAGCATTTTCTCTTCTCTGCTCAACCATTCTTACTATCATACACCTATTCTCTCATGTCACCCATTCTTTTTTTTTTTTTTGATGCTTTAAGTGAAAGTTTACAGTTCAAGACAGTTTCTCATACACAAATTTATACATACATTGCTGTGTGACCCTGGTTGCTCTCCCTATACCGTGACAGCACACTCCTCCTTTCCACCCTGGATTTCCCGTGTCCATTCAACCAGCTGCTGTTCCTTTTTGCCTTCTCATCTTGCCTCTGGACAGGAGCTGCCCATTTATTCTCATGTATCTATTTGAACTAAGAAGCACACTCTTCACGAGTATCATTTTATGTCCCATAGTCCAGTCTATGTCTGAAGAGTTGGCTTTGGGAATGGTTTCAGTTCTGGGCTAACGGAGAGTCTGGGGGCCATGTCTTCCAGGGTCCCTCCAGTCTCAGTCAGACCATTAAGTCTGGTCTTTTTACTAGAATTTGAGTTCTGCAGCCCACTTTTCTCCTGCTCCGTCCGGGACTCTCTGTGGTGTTCCCTGTCAGGGCGGTCGTTGGTGGTAACTGGGCACCATCTAGTTCTTCTGGTCTCAGGCTGATGAAGTCTCTGGTTTATGTGGCCCTTTCTGTCTCTTGATAATATCGCCTGTTCTTTAAAAAAAAAAAGAAAAAAAAACTTCCATTATCCTCATATTCTTCTCCAGCTATTATCCCATTTCTCTACTTCCTTCACAGCAAAATTTCTTGAGGGTTGTAGTAGTTCTATCTTCTTCACTGACCATTATTCCCTCAAGCATCCGTTCTACCCAGTGAAACATCTCTTGTCATGGTTACCAGAAACTTCCATTTTGCCAAATCCAGTGGCCATTTCTCAGTCTTGATCTTGGCCTCTCTGCAGCGTTTTACAGAGTGCGTATCTCCTTATGGGATGTTTCTCTCGGTTTCTTCCTTGATGTGTTTTCCCTCTCAATTTTATTTACTGCTTATCTTCTCATCCAGGACCTCTTCCTGGAGTCCACGACTTCAACTAAAGTTCAATTACCTTCTCTTTTTATAACTATCTCTAGATGATCCTATTGGATTAAGACTGTCTACAAGCCATGGACTCTCAGATTTATACCCCATCCCTGACATTTCACCGGAGCTCCAGCTTCACGTTTAGTTGCCCGCATTTGGTTGTCCCAATAGACGTTTCAAACGCAACATAGCCAAAACAGAGTTATGGATTTCTGCCACACGCCACACTCCAGCACACACATGAACTTTACTTCTCAGGTTTCCCCGTTTCGATAAAAAGCATCACCATGCTCCTAGTTGTTCAAGCCAAAAAAATCTCGAAGTCCTCTTTGATCCCTCTTTCTTTACCATTCCCCAACATTTAGTGAATAAGCCTGTCAACTCTACCACTAAAATGTACCCCAAATCTTTCATTATTACCATTTCCACTATTAATCCAAGCCACAGTCTTATCGCTGGTGCAGTGGTTAAGAGCTTGCCTGCTAACCAAAAGGTTGGCGGTTGGAATCCACCAAACGCTTCTTGGAAACCTTATGGAGCAGTCCTTCTGTGTCCTGTAGGGTCACTACGAGCCAGAGTCGACTCGATGGTAACTGGTGCGTGTGTGTGTGACTGTAGTTAGACTTTCTGCCCTCGTTCTTGCCCTACTGCAATGTGTTTTCCTTGTAGCAACCAAAATGACCTTTTTAAAAGTAAATCAGATCATGTTACTCCTTTACGTAAAAGTTTTCAATGATTTTTCAGTATCTTAGAATTTAGTACCATAAACTTCAGAGCCTCACGTGACTTGGCCCCTGCCTCCTTCTCCAACCTAGTCTCTCACTACACTCCCTTTTACTGTGCTGCAGCCAAGCGGCTGCCTTTTGAATCCTTGAACGCAGTGATCTCGTTCCAGCATTAGGGCTTGTGTGTTAGCTCGTTCCCTTGGCCTGGAATCTGCCCAGAACTTTATGTGACTGATCCCTTGTCATTGTCGTTACAGATTTAACATCATGTCATCTGAGTGCTCTTCCCTGATTTCCAGGTCTTACATGGCTCTGACTTCCATTCCCTACCCAATCACACACTCTCACGTCACCTATTTTATTTTCTTCTTAACACTGATTTTCTTATTGATGGGTGTATGTATGTGTGTTTGTGTGTGTGTGTCTGTTTGTCTCCCCTAAACAGAATGCTAGCGTCACAAGACCGAGGACTTTGTGTTATTCACCACTGAAACCTAAGTACCCAGAGTTGTGCCTGGTGCATTATAGGTACTCTGTTTTTTTATTGAGTGAATAAATAAAAGAATAGAGGCCTAGGCCTTGAGTTGAGGTCTTTGCCCCACTTCTGTCATTGTTATCTGTAATATTAACGTATGTCGAGGACATGAGCCCCGAAGACAGGTTTTGATGGAATAAATTTCTATGAGGAGTAATGCCTCAGCCAACTTGACTGTTTCTAGCGGAGCTACTGACCAATGCAAAGAAGAGAGCAGAAATGCAGAAACAGATTGAAGAGATGGAGAAAAAGCTAAAAGAAATCCAAACTACTCAGCAAGAAAGAGTGGGTGATCAGGTAATTTTTCTGTTTTTAATCCACCAAACTATTACTTGTTGAAACAAATTTAAACGGTATGAAAGTATAGAAAGTTTAAGTCCTCCAAACCCGCATGCAGAGTTTCTGGTGGTTTCTTAGCTGTTGGTAGCAGCAAAGTTGAGCGGAAAGTAATTTAACAGGAATGCAATTTATGGCCTATGACGTAAGTGATACAGTTTATCGACTTCTTAGTTATACTCAAAACCGTTATGTTGTTACTTATGATTTTAGCTTTTTATTGTAGTTATTTTCCATTAAAATGGGGTTAATTAAAGAAATTCCGTGTATGATTGGCACTGCTTAGTTGAGCACAACATTACAAATTAAAGTAGAAACAAATTATTGGGAAGAACTTTTGTGATACAGACATTTTTATATGGTTAGTGGATAATTAGGGGAAGACTGTGGTGAAGCTAATGTTGGAACTAGAGTTTGGAAGCAGATAGCATTTTGTGGATGGGAGAGACACATTGATTTTGTTTATTTAATGCAAATAGCAAGAAGAGAGGTTGCCTGCAAAGGAGACAGCTGAACCTAGAATTGCTTCTGAGTCTCAGGAAACACCAGGAATGGTTCTATCCAGTTCTCTTTGTCCAGTGAACTCTTGTGCCAGGTAGGAACACGTTGGTGGAAGGGACAGTGCTTACAGAAGGGCATTTCGAACCTACCTTTGACTCTCGAGTGACTTGAAGTCTTGACTTTTATATAATATTGGGACATGATTTTGTATAAGTCTCTGTCACAACAGAAGCTCTGCTGATGAGGGAGGACAGGGCACTGACTTATCCATTAAAAAGAATATATGTTTCTTATAGAAACAATCAAATATAAATAATTTTTAAAAATAAAATGACTCATTTCTTTTGCCAAGAGATGACTACTCTTAACTCTGGTGTATCTCTCCTTTTGTTTTATTTTCGTTTAGTTTTTATAAAAATGGCAGCTTACATTCTATAACCTACTTACACTGTTAATGTAACTTAACATCTGTTATCAGATATACTTCTGCAATATTTTTAATGACTAAAGGCTCCATCTTAAACTAGAATGACTTCTTTCACCTTGAGTGAAGAGGGTTATAGTTAATGAAAAAGCCTCTTGGACTTTCAAGAATTGAAGAGTTGTTGCTGTGGGTACTGAGCACATATTTTAAAACAAGTTTCTTCACAGGGAGCCTTCACTTGCAGAAAACATTTGTCAGGAACAGCCTCGCTCTAAAGGTGAGTTGTATTTGGCAGTTTCATGAAGAACTTGCTGATAAAGTGGGAAATGCATGCTGTGTAACAAATGAGAAACACTTTTTTAAATTACGGTAAAAGGAGTTAAAAGAAGGCAGAGAGACTTAAGATATAGTACCTTTAAATCATGGAATTAAGTATAATCATATGATCTGAGATAGGTTAGACATCATTGCAAAAGTATTTCCATAAGATTCCTCAGTGCTTTGAAATATTCAGTTTAACGACCAAATGATCTTCCACTTCAGTTACTGTACACCGAGCTAAGCATGTAGTAGTATCCTGCGGCTAAGACTGTGGGGAAAGTGTTTTTTAAGTTTAAAACTAAAGCTATTTTATATTCAGCTTGGTTGTCTTTTCTGATCAGAAGCATGTTAAAAGTGATTAAAACACGAATATCCACCTTTAAGCAGTTTGGGGATGGTGCTGTAAGCTTCTAATCAATTTATAGGAAATGAAAATCATGGAGGAACATGTTAAACAACACAAGAAGGGGTCGCTGGCAAAATGCAGCATTATGGAGCAAACAACCCAGTTTCTTTAAAAAAAAAAAAAAAAAAGGTGGAAGAGAAACCTATAGAATAAAAAAAGCTTTAAGAAATATTTCATCCAATCACAGTATATGTGTCTTACTCTGTATCCCCAATGCAAACAAACTTAAAAAAATATTTTTTATGAGAATTGGTAAAATGTGAAACTTCTTACTGGATATTTGATATTAAGAAATTTTATAGGTATGATCATATTTTGAGATTATGCTTTTTTAAAACAAGCCTCTCTTAGAAATATGTACTGAAATATTTACAGATAAAATGGCATGATGTCTTGGGTTTGAGTCACAGTAATCCGGCTTGGGTTGGGTTTGGGGAGCAGTGGTAGTAGAGTGGTGGGGGATACAGATGGAACAAGATCTATGTATAGATAACTTAAATTATTAAACACTCTCTACTGTTGTATGTTTGAAATTTTTCATTATTTAAAAAAATACCAAATTGCCTTTCTGCTTTGAAACAGAAAGGCCTACAACACGAAGTATCAATTAATGTATCTAGTTGTCTTAAAGAATAAGCATTTACTCTTAACGGTATGAACCTAGTGTCTTTTCCTACAGGTCCCAGTATACCATTCTCCATATTTGATGAGTGTCTTCCTTCAGAAAAAAAGAATATCAGGTTTATTTTACTTTATTTTTTTAATCTAGAAGGTTTTCTATCATTATAAATGAGGATGTATGAGGGGGTTACTGTGACCTCTGTCAACAGGAACAGTGCACTAAATGGAATATGTCTTTTTCCAGTCCTCCTACAGATCCACCTGGGGCTTTAGCCCAACGAAGACCCCTTACAATTCTCAAAACGTCAGAAAGCATCACCTCAAATGAGGATGTGTCTCCAGATGTTTGTGTAAGAGCAGTTATCCCTAAGTTAATACAAATGGGCTAGTAGATTGTCTCCTTCAATTCTCACAGAAGTTTAGGGTTAGAATTTAAATCACTGGCTTGAAATAAGCACATGAAAAGATGCTCAACATCATTAGTCACAGGGAAATACAAATGAAAACTACAATGACATACTACTTCAAACTCACTAAAAATCAGTTGCCACCGAGTCGATTCCAACCTCGCGACCCTGGTGGCACAGTGGATAAGAGCTCAGCTGCTAACCAAAAGGTCAGCAGTTCAGATCCACCAGGCACTTCTTGGAAACCCTATGGGGCAGTTCTACTCTGTCCTGCAGGGTCGCTATGAGTATGAGTCAAACTCACTAGGATGGCTATAATTAAAAATATGGACAATAACAAGTGTTGGCGAGGATGTGGAGAAATTGAAACCCCCTTACATTGCCAGTGGGGATATAAAACGTCACAGCTGCTTTGGAAAATAGTGTGGCCGTTCCTCCAAAAGTTAAACATGGAGTTTACATGTGATGCAGCAGCTCCGGTTCTAGGTATACACCCAAGAACACTGAAAACACGTTTACACAAAAACTTACGCGTGGATGTTTGTAGCGGCCTTGTTCATCACAGCTGAAAGGTAATAGCAACCCAAACGTCCATCAGCTGAGGAATGAATATACAAAATTAGTCTATCTTACAATGGAATATTATTCCACCATAAAAAGGGAAGAAGTACTGATACATGCTACAAAACGGATGAACCTTGAGAACAAACGCCGAGTGAAATAACCTGACATGAAAGACCACATATTGTACGATTCCATTGACATAAAATGTCCAGAACAGGCAAGTCTGCAGACAGAAAGTGGATTAGGGATTGCCAGGGGAGAAGGGGAGGGGGGTGGGGAGTGACTGCTAATGACACGGAGTTTCTTGGGTTCATGAAAACATTCTGCTAACCAACAGGTCGACAGTTCCAATCCACCAGCCATTTCTTGGAAACCCTATGGGGCCGTTCTACTCTGTCCTATAGGCTTGCTGTGAGTCGGAATCGACTCGACGGCAATGGGTTTGGTTTTGGTTTTGTTTGTTTTTTTTTTGATGGTTGCACAGCCTTGTAAATATACTGAACAAGCCACTGAACTATACATTTTTAAAGGGAGAATTTTATGAGATGTGATTTATATCTCAATTTTTAAAAAGTAGGGGAAAAATCACTGGCTTAGGAGCCTTTACCACTTTCTTTTTTTAACATAGCAAAGGGTCTTTGTTAATGCCTGTTGTGGTGATGGAAAAGTTATGAGAATCAACTGTTTTTCTTTAATAATATTTTATTTTAACCACTATGGACTAGTGACATGATAGTATTTAGGGTAAAAATCCTGCATTCCAATTTCTCCAGATCCTTGCCAAACATGGTTGACTTTTTAAAGCCATGTACGTGTATTTTAAAGATAAAGGCTTGTTTTACGTGCATAGTGAAAGTATTAGATTGGGTATTTCAGGTGACTTTTTTTTCCTACTTTATATTTTTTATATCTTGATCATGAATTACCTTTGAAAAATAAAATTAAATATATGGCATAGAGGAGAAAGACATAAAATCTGAGAGGATAGCAGATTCTCAGAATGTGTTCTGGGGCAAAGCCAGAAGGAAAAACAGTATCCATTGTCCAGTATTTTCCCCTTATCTGGCAGATCCTCACAGGGTAGTTTTTAATGAAATGTGAAATGTAGTTTACTGTTTTCATGATAGATAGCTTTTTCCTCAAATGTTATAATGTGCCTTCAGACGTTGTCTTCCCTAGAGAGTCTGATATGCTCCTTCTGCACCCTCGGTTGAAAATCACTGATCGAATGTATGTCTCCCCAAGTGAAAAAGATAGGCTGTTCCTATGCTCATGGAAATATTTCAGCTAAACTTTACATGTTCTTTAATTCAGGATGAATTTACAGGAATGGAGCCCTTGAGTGAGGATGCCATTATCACTGGTTTCAGGAATGTGACTATTTGTCCCAACCCAGAGGACACTTGTGACTTCGCTAGAGCAGCTCATTTTGTATCTACTCCTTTTCATGAGATAATATCCTTGAAGAATCTCCCTTCCGGTCCTGAGAGACTGTTGCAGGAAGAGGATCTAGATGTAAAAACCTCTGATGACCAGCAGACTGTCTGTGGTGCTGTCTACAATCAAACTCTCAGCGTCAAGAAGCTGAGGTGATTGGGGAGTACAGGATGCACAGACCAGATCGTTTGAGTGTTCCCTTATCCTGTGTGTGTTTGCAGTTAGAGTCATCAGTCACCAGGCTCTGACCATCTGCCAGGCATTGCGTTAAGTGCTTACAGGACAGTAGGGCTTCCCCAGATAAAGTGTCAATGGGATTTAGTGATTGATTTGGACATGAGAGTTAGAAGAAGGAAATTTTTTTTTATTTTTTTTATTGTACTTCAGGTGAAGGCTTACAGAATAAATAGTTTCTCATGAAACAGTAGTACACATGTTGTTTTATGACATTGGTTAACAACCCCACAACATATTAACCCTCTAAATTCTCAACCCTTTTTTTTTTTTTTTGGGAAAATACATATAGCCAAAGATACACCGTTTCAAAAATTTCTATATACACAGTTCAGTGACATTGACTACGCTCTTCCAATTGTGCTGTTATTCTCACTTAAGATGAAGGCTTACAGAACAAAATTGTTTCTCATTTAACAGTTACTACAAATGTTGCCCTATGACAATGGTTAACAATCTCTCAACACATCAACAATATCCTTACTCAATCTTGTGTTCCCTATCACCAGCTTCCATGTTCCCTTCTGCCTTCTGGCCCTTGTCACTGGACTCTTGTACCTCGTTAGTCTCATTTGGTTTTACGGGGCTGTCCACTCCCAGGCTGAACAGTGAACCTCGGTGGTAACTTCACACTGAGCTAAAAGGGTGTCTGGGGGCCATACTCTCGAGGTTTCTCCAGTTTCCTTTAGGCCAGTAAATCTGGTCTTTTTTTTTGTGAATTAGAATTATGCTCTACATCCTTCTCCAGCTTTGTCCAGAACCCTCTGTTGTGATCCCGGTCAGAGCAGTCAGTGGTGGTAGCCGGGCACCATCTAGCTGTACTGGACTCAGTCCGGTGGACGCCTTGGTAGCTGTGGACAATTAGTCCTTTGGACTAATCTTTTCCTTGTATCCTGTTCTTAGAAGAAGGAAATTTTGACGGTTATGAGACCAAGAGGTCCGGGGGATTATGGCACCTTTGAGGAAACTCGACATAGTGTCCATGACTGGGAGGGAGGATGTGTTTATTTTTTCTTTAATATTGAGTGTAAAATAATAGTAGACCAGCTTGATACTGATTTCACATAGGCAGCTAGAGGTGTAATACACAAAAACAAGTACCTTTTGTTAACCAAAAACAAAACAAACCTGTTGCCGTCAAGTCGATTCTGACTCATAGCAACCCTATAGGACAGAGTAGAACTGCCCATGGGGTTTCCAAGGAGCACCTGGTGGATTTGAACTGCTGACCTTTTGGTTAGCAGCTGTAGCTCTTACCCACTGCGCCACCAGGGCAGAGAGGTGCGAATGAGAAGTGAAGATGAATTATGAACAGGTACGAGGGAGTGGCATAGAGAGCCAGGAGCCCAGCCTTGTGATGTATCCATAGTCAAAGGTCAACTAATTTACACAAACTAATTCCAGTTTTAGAAATATTCTTTAATTTGCCAATTTGTGATTTTAAAACTGCATTTCCAAACTTTTGCCCTGACCAACTTCATATCATATTTGTTAGCCTGTGTTCATGTTGAGGAATTTGTATTCCCTTTTCCTTTCTCAACCTCTTCCTACTAAAGAGTAAAGAGTCCAGAAAAGGGAGAACAAGAGGAAAGTTAATATCTTAGTCAACGTTTCTTAATAGTCAAGAATAGGTGCAGAACAGGCATTTCCTGTAGATTCAGTAAATAAAGCATAAATCCAGAACTATAATCCTGGGCATTGCTTGTCTTCCAGGATAGATGAAATTACCTGGGTTCTGATTATGAACCTATTTCCATTTGGGGAAAGTAATAGACTTTAATGACACTGTTAGGGAGTCCCTGCGTGATGCAGAGAGTTCAGTGCTTGACTCCTCGCCAGAGGTGCCTTGGAAGACAGGCCTGGTGATCTGCTTCTGAGAAGTGACAGCCTTGAAAACCCTACGGAGCAGTTCTGCTCTGCACACATGGGGTCACCATGAGCCAGAATCAACTCAACAGCAACTAACAACAACAAATGAAATTACTGGCTTTCAAAATTGTAACAAATATCAGTTGGTATATATTACCCTGGGGAGCCCTGGTGGCACAGTGGTGAAAGCTCTCAGCTACTAAGCAGAAGGTCAGTGGTTTGAAACCACCATCGGCTCCACAGGAGAAGGATGTAGCAGCCTGCTTCTGGAAAGATTTACAGCCTTGGAAACCCTTTGGGGCAGTTCTATTCTGTCCTATAGGGTTGCTTTGAGTCAGACTCAACTCAGTGGCAGTGGGTTTATATTATCCCTACAAGGATGGACTCATTTATGCTTCTTTCAGCCCAATTATTGAAGACAGTCACGAAGCCACACACTCGTCCGGGTTCTCTGGATCTTCTGCCTCAGTTACAAGCACCTCCTCCTCCATCAAATGTCTTCAAATTCCTGAGAAGCTGGAGCTTACTAACGAGACTGCAGGTAGGACAGTACATCCCACTTGAGAGCAAACACGTGCATCCATGCCTGTGAACACTTACTTATCTTGGCAAACTGAGCTATATGTTTTTTTCTCTATAGACATTGCCATATATTGTGAAATTTCTAGAATAAATTAGTACTACTGAACGTAGTATCGTAAAGACCTGAGTGTTGTTAGACTAGCATTATTAATTGTGTAATCTTGTTTTCTCCCCCTCTATTGTAATATCCAAGGAGACTTGGTGGCGCATTGGTTAAGTGCTTGGCTGCTAACTGATAGGTCAGCAGTTTGAATTCAGCAGCCTCTCCGTGGGAGAAAGATGTAGCAGTCTGCTTCCATAGAAACTTACAGCCTTGGAAACGCTGTGGGACAGTTCTACTCTGTCCTGTGGGATCTCTGTGAGTCAGAATTGACTTGACAGCAATGGATTTTTTTGTTTTTTGTTTATTTTTAAATTATAATATCTGGAGCCCTGGTGGCACAATGGTTAAGCATTTAGCTGCTAACCAAAGGTTGGCAGTTTCAACCCACCAGCCACCCTGCTGGAGAAAAAATCTGGTAATCCATCTGCTGCTCTAAAGACAACAGCCTAGGAAACGCTGTGGGGCAGTTCTGCTCTGTCCTGTAGGGTTCTGTCCTACAGGGTTCTGTCCTGTAGGGTTCTGTCCTGTAGGGTTCTGTCCT